>NC_142742.1:13502500-13545000 GCF_051943395.1 Hippocampus bargibanti | reverse complement strand
TCGATATAACGAGACTTTACTGTGTATATATATATATATATATATATATATATATATATATATATATATATATATATATATATATATATATATATATATATATATAAATCCTCGTCTCACCCCTCATGGTTGGTGTCTGTCCCGCATTTTAGCTCGGGTCCTCTAACAGAGGCCAGGAAGCTTGAGGGTTCTGCGCAGTATCCGTGCTGTTCCCAGCACTGCGCTTTTCTGGACCGAGATATCCGATGTTGTTCCCGGGATCTGTTGCAACCACTCGTCTAGTTTGGGGGTCACTGCCCCAAGTGCTGCGACCACCACAGGCACGACTGTCACCTTTACCTTCCAGGCTCTCTCCAGCTCCTCTCTGAGCCCTTGGTATTTCTCCATTTTCTCATGTTCCTTCTTTCTGATGTTTCCATCACTCGGGACCGCTACATCCACGACAACGGCTTTCCTTTCCCCTTTATCTATGACCACGATATCTGGTTGGTTGGCCATTACCATCTTGTCAGTCTGTATCTGGAAGTCCCACAGGATCTTTGCTCGGTCATTCTCTACTACCTTGGGAGGTGTTTCCCATTTTGACCTTGGGGTTTCCAGTCCATACTCCGCGCAGATGTTTCGGTAGACTATGCCAGCCACCTGGTTATGGCGCTCCATGTAGGCTTTCCCTGCCAGCATTTTACACCCTGCAGTTATGTGTTGGATTGTCTCAGGTACCTCTTTTCACAACCTACACCTTGGGTCTTGCCTGGTGTGGTATATCCGTGCCGCTATGGCTCTTGAGCAGCCAGTATGAGTGCCTCTGTGCTGTCCTTTAGGCCAGCCCTCTCTAGCCACTGATAGGACTTCTTGAGATAAGCCATTTCTGTTATGGTTCGGTGGTACATCCCATGTAGGGGCTTTTCCTCCCATGATTGTCACACTTCAAGCACCTCATCCTCTGTTCCCCATTGTCTGAGACATTCTCTGAGTACATCATCCGTTGGAGCCTTCTCTTTGATGTATTCATGGAGCTTGTATGTTTCATCCTGGACAGTGGCTCTCACACTCACTAGTCCCCGGCCTCCTTCCTTACGGCTTGTGTACAGTCTCAGGGTGCTGGACTTGGGATGGAACCCTCCATGCATGGTGAGGAGTTTTCGGGTCTTAACATCCGTATATATATATATATATATATATATATATATATATATATATATATATATATATATATATATATATATATATATATATATATATATATATATATATATACAGTATAGTATCCAGTATATCCAATATTTTGTTTTTCTACATATTATTTTTCCTACTCCCTTAGAGCAACCTCAATAACCCCACATAAAACATAAAAAGGAACGACTATGTGAATCAGAGAGAAGATTTGGGTCCAAAATGCAGAAACGTAAAGACAATGAATGCTAAATTTGGTTGTTCAACCCCTCGGGGTGTTTTTGTTGCCCTAATATACCCGCCTTCCTCCTCCCTGCCGTATGTGGTGGGGATTTAATCCTAATCCATGCACACATGCCATCATGCTTTTTGGACCAAGAACTGTAGAAGGGTTGCAAACTGGATTGTGTCAAACTATCCCCCATGTTGCAAGAATGGGAAGTGGGGGTGTCTGTAAGTGTGCCTGTAGGAGAATTGCATGGAGCAAAGAGATAAAATGACGCTAAAATACACATGGAGGCACCCACAGTGAGTCGAAAAGGTGAACGGGATGAATTGAGGGGGAGTGGATTTGTTGAAATATTGGTGCCGGGTGTTGTCAAAATAAATTTGAAAACCACTGATGATTTTTTGCTCTGAATGCTACATTTACGTATTATCCTAGCGAGGAAATAATAATAATAATAATAATAATAATAATAATAATAATAATACATTACATTTTAAGCGCCTTTCAAAGATCTCAAGGACACTTTCCAGTCACAGACAAGCATAGGTACTATAATAAATAAAATACAATCACAAATAAAATACAATAAATACAATACAATTATAAATAGAAACAAGAGATAGAGCTACACAGAAAATGCAATTTTAAATAGGTGAGTTTTGAGATGGGACTTGAAGGTGGGAAAAGAATCGATGTTCCGAATGTTGGGAGGAAGTGAGTTCCAGAGTTTGGGGGCAGAACAGCTGAAGGCTCTGTCACCCATCATGCTGAGACGGGCAGGGCGGGACGGCACACAGAGGTGGAGGGAGTAAGAGGATCTGAGGGAACGAGAGGGAATCGAAATTTGAAGAAGGTCAGATAGGTATGGGGGGGGGGGCAAGATTATGGATAGCTTTTAATGTATAAAGAAGAATTTTAAAGTTGATTCTATATTTGACCGGGAGCCAGTGGAGCTCTTGGAGGATGGGGGTGATGTGGTGAAAGGATGAGGTTCTGGTGATGATCCGGGCTGAAGAATTCCGGAGGAGTTGAAGTTGTATATTGATGGTATTAGAAATTGTTGAGAAGGGGGAGTGAGAGCACACAGGTCAACAAGGAACCCATTACATGATTGTAGTGGGTCAGATGTGATGTTCTTCCACAATGGCCTTGATGGATATTTGTGCCACTCCAACAGAATTATCAACTTCAATATACAATGGAACTGTTGATGGAGAAAGGGCAACAAAATATCATGCTTTAAAGCAATGTTCCCAACTTTTTTTTTAATTTGCCATCGGCCATGTTGGACAGGTGCAGCGGACAATTGTTACTGTTGACATTTTACTATTGTGGCGACTAGCCAACTCTGGGATCTAACTCACTCGGCCAAGGTGTCTCCAGTTTGACTAGTGAGCCACACACCATCATGTTAGACTTTGAGAAGCGCAAATGACTTTTCCAAAACACAGTTGTTTCAAAATCCTAACTTAAAAATAGTGTCAAAACATTCAAATAACCTGGCAGCTAATACAAATATTTTTATATACAAGATGTATATTCATACTTTTGAGATTATTTACCACACCTTCTGATAGAGCGTTTTTATACACATCCGTAAACATCCTATGTTATTTCATGTTTAGTTTAGTCTATATGGATGTATGTAGCTGATTAGATAACTTGTTGGATCAATAGGATGCAACAAGTATTCATTTTAAGTGTCTAATGTTCTCCCAAACCCTTCCCGTTGCTGATAGGCTTGCTCAAGATGATGTCATCGCTGCTGTGTGATAAAACCAGGTTAAAGGGGCGGGCTATGCTCTCTTGGCTTCCCGCTCCGACTAGAGATGTTCTTCTATTGTTTACGAGAAGAAAGTAGTCTTTTCTGTTCACCATCTATGGTCCCCGCTGGTATTTCATCATAAAACTCATCATAAATCAATTGTACTTGATTACCAAATCACTGAAATCCGGTGTCTCGTGATTATATTCCTTTAGTTTATCTTATCAATTCACAAGGCGGCTTTAATCATCATCCCTGTGTGAGAACAAAATATTGCTTGTACGCCTACCATGGAGGTGATGATGACTCACTCGGGAGCAACTCCACAGCATATTGAGCCATCGTAATAACCATTCAAAGCTTGTTTCTAGTCATCTGGTATAGCATAAATCCCATCAAACTTGCTTTGACTTTAGACTAGCCGTAGTAGATGAAGCGAGTCACGAGAATGCCCAGAGATAATTTTTACCTCCAGATTTTGCCCCAAAAATGTGATTTGAAACCATTTTACTCTATAACTTTTAACTTTATAACTCAGGCCAAGAGATGAAACAAATGTCTGTGTGCCTGAGTCTGTAATGAGGCTAATTTTCCCTTGGCATAAACTAGCAAGCTCGTTCTGACCTCCTGAGGGCAAAACGTGCAGCCTGCGTGTGTTCCTGCAGTTTAGCTGACCTCGTCTCTCAACATTAGTGTGGTTGGATGCTCCACAACACATGGCCCTGCAGAGAGGGGAGTGGATGACATAGTTGCATTTTGGTCCAGTCCAACTGCTGCTATGATGTCATTCGGGCCTGGAGGCATAACAATGACACACAGGCTTACTCAAAGAGACCTGCAATAAATTAAGAAGTCGGAATAACGAATTCGAAGCTACTCCCCTTTATACTTGAGATAATATCATTGTTGTTGCAAGTTATAGATGTGAATCGAATCTGGACAATTAGAACAGACTGTGGATGGTACCTTTCCATCCTTTTTTCACACACCTTGTCGATTAAATATGGCATTATAACAGACACAATATTACAAACAAAGGTGTAACTGGCGCCAATATTGAGTCATTAGTTTCCATGACAAAGTATAATTTATTTGGGCTTGTTTTTTTTCTACAGTTTCATGTGCATCTTCGTATTTATGTTTTTCTTTAAATCGTCCTCAATACTTTATTTGGAATATTTGTCATGATCACTTCCGGTTCCATGTCACGTGTTTCGATGTGCGAGAGAAATTGCGCGAGAGAGAAAGAGAGAACGAGAGAAATTGCAAGAGAAATCGTCAGAGAAAGGTAACGATAAAGTCATTAAAGTTTGTCTACTTGCGGTTTACAAGGTGCACACAGTATGTTATTAATTGGCTGATTTACTGTATGTCTTGTCAAACATATTGTAATAATGTCGATTGTTGTTTTAAATGTCTTTTAGTTTTCACGGTGTTCCACAATAAATGTTTTTGGACATCAGTACGAGGTGTCATCCTTGACCGGGGATGATTCAAAAGGTATTGAGGTCTGGTAATTCTTTCGCTAAGTGGTTGGAAGGCTTCTTTCAATCATGTTTGATGCATGATGCAACAAACAAGATGCTTTCACCACCCATTACTCACAAATCTGGTATGACCGTAAAAAAATGTCTCAAATACCTCAGACAACAAACCGGCCGTGGCAGCAAAACCTTTTCACCCGTCACCAACCCACTGAACTTTTAAGTCAATTATCCTGCTACAAACAAAGTACGTACTTCTTGCCCCTATAATGTAATTTGCAGGAAAGTTCAGTCGATTGTTTACTTATAGGTTGGCGTAAAATGGTTCCATCATTGCAGCTACACCTAGTTTTTGGGTCAGGTGACACACTTAAGTTCTGGAACCTGCTTCGAACAGAACAAAAGATAAAATGTCCAAGCTAGTATTGGTGGCCAGTTAGGGCCAGCAGGGCCTTTGGTACATAACACTCTTAGAAGCGCCAACCTGAATTTTATTTGTGACATGGAATTGTAATCATTTATTCCAAACAAGACCCTCTCTTCAAACATAAAACTACTTGTCAGTCACTTCCGTGTCCAAGTACATAGCCTACTGCGACAACATGAGGCACGGCGACTGTATAACAAGTGTTTTGCTAGTTGAATTTAGCTTGCTTTGCCCAATCATTGGTTGATCACGCTGGCACTTCTCAGAGTGTTCTGCACCAAAAGCCCTGCTGGCCCTGACTGGCCACCAATACTGGCTTGTACTAGTAATCGATGGATTTAAGTTAGACTCCTTCATGATTTGCGCTCTGAGACAGGATTATACCCTCATCCCATCACTGGTTGTGCTTCATGTCATGTATAAAGTAGACATTGTTGATTGTTTTTTGTATTGTCCAGCAATGTTAGTGGTTGTACTCGTGGCAACGTTGAATACTATCGCCACAACAACATTCCATCCATAAAGATAATTTATTGTTATTGGAGGGGGCACTGACATTCTGCAGCAAGTACAATGAATCAGCAAACATAAAACTACCCACATTAGTTGAGTCAGGCAAGGGAAGTGTTTAACATAAAAAGGATGAGGATATAAGACAGAGAGGGAATGAGTCATCAACACAACCGCAGATTTAAGTCCATCTGCTTCAAAACTCCCCCAGTTTGTTGGGGATAATCTCCTTTTGTGCATGTGTTGCACCGGCACTTCAGTACATCCTTGACCGCTTCTGTTATCCAATATTCTCAAGCAGTCAGTCATAGCTGAGGCTCAACTTTTATGAACCTACAACTTGCTCCGGAGTCAATATTTTTCAAACTTCTGTCATATTGATGCGTCATGCTGCTTGGCCTCTCCCCTGACTCACCGGCTACAACCCCACTGCCTCGACCCAGTGGACACATTACTGCTGTTCCACACGCATTTTACTGATGACTGCCTATTGTTAGACTCGAACCTGACATGAATGTGGCCCTGGAGAAACTTCTGAATGTTTTTTCTCATCACAGGTCAATCAAGCTAACCCCTGCTATGACGTGTCAAGCCCGATGGAACATCATGCAGAAAGTGGAAGAATTGTTTACCATTGCAGAACTGCAGCAGCGACGTGGTGTCATACAAGCTGCTGTAACTGGAAAAGCCGTCCTCCATTCTCAGACGCTGCTCCACTTCCTCTGCTATCCACCGCTTCTCCTCTTTGCTCTCAGTGCCTCGCTCTTTCTCCGGTGACTCCCTTTTCCTAGTTTATCTTTTCACTTGGCTCTGCCTCCATTCAATCCGCACGAGTCAGGCTCCCTGGGTGAGTATCCATGGCAACCCATTCACTTGCACGAACTCCGGTTGCCTCTTCTTCTTTTCGCCACCTTGTGTCACATGGGGAAGAGGAAACTCCAAGAGAAGACTGACGGAACTGGGCTGACAGAAGTTCAAGGGGATGTTTTTTTTTTGTCCTCCTCCCCCTCTCTTTTCTTGTCGTCTGTCCTCAGCAGCTGCTCGCTCTCGCTGATCTCCAACAGAAAAACAGCTTTAGGAGCGTCTGAGCGGGCAGAGGCGTTTTCTTCGTGCCTGCGCACTTATATGTGTTTAGATAATTCTAGGGAGAGCCCAGCCTTTCCTACTGTCACACAGGAGAGGCAAGTCAGAGCTTGGGGGTGTGGCTTGTTGGATAGTACGTCCTCCTTCTATTTGGTGATTCAGGACAAGGTAG
This sequence comes from Hippocampus bargibanti, assembly GCF_051943395.1. NCBI lineage: Eukaryota > Metazoa > Chordata > Actinopteri > Syngnathiformes > Syngnathidae > Hippocampus > Hippocampus bargibanti. Next base: position 13,538,157 of record NC_142742.1, on the reverse strand, counting down.
AGCAGATGAGATGGGGGGGGAATGTAACATAATAAACACGAAAACGCCAATTTGCCGTGAGAGTGGCAAAAAGGGCACTAACGAGGCAATCTTCAGCCTTCCAAAGATAGTGACAAAGCTAGAACAGAGGCAAAAGGTGTGTTGTACAGCAAGTAAGCGTCACTTTCTGAAAAATATTAAATGTCAATAACGGCACTGTCAACACTGTATTGAATGAAACCAAAGATCAAACCATTTTCAGGGCCAGGCATGAAAAACAAAAAGGCATGAGATGGAACTCTGCACGTCTGCCCTGTGAAGCTGGCGCACTAAGGATTCCACCATTAGGCCGCCACTGATTAACATTGAAAAATATATTCATCCACATTGTCATGGGTTCTGTTAAGTCAAGTCTTGGTTTTCAACATTGTATACAAAGGAATGAAGGCGACGGAACATGCAACCATGCAACATTGTGTTGTCTTTGTGTTTCCTTTTGTTACTTTGTGTCGTGCGTCATGTGGAACGGGTATGGATTACTTTTCAGCATTTTTGGTCACAACGTTTGATGGGTTTAAAAATGACCTTCCCTCTGGTTCATGGCTCTTCACGGTGTTAGAAGATGGCAGTAAAATCAGCAGGAACCAAGATGTTGAACAAAAGAAATTTCGTATAGCGAAATGCCTTCACAACGTTCATCAAGGAGGAGACTGTGCTGAGCAGCTGTGCCTTTTTGGCAGCACGAATATGCCGGCGTTGTTTTTGATTGGGAGAAATGTCTGTGCCATTTGACTGTCATCGCTGGACACCACAGGGGTGATTGTGCTTTTTTGCACCTGTAATGGGCAGCATTTTCACTGCCCGATTTTGTTCACCGGAAAGGTCAGAGCTGTTGGACAGTCTGCAGCTGGATGGATGCATGGCTTGAGGAACCCGCGATGAGAAGAAAGAAGCATCAGCGCAGAGCTCTGATGCCTATGTGGAACTGTCTCGGCTTGGAATGGAAGCGGATTTACATGGGACAGGAGATGTTAGACAATCTCTTTTTCTCAATGGATGCTACAGATGTGTTTCCTTTCAACATTTAGCTTGTAGCAGATGTGCACATTTCACCGTGACGTCCCTGATCCACTGGTGAAAAGGAGGCTTTGATCCTCTCCTCTCTCCTCTAGAACAGCTTCATGCAACAGAGTGCAGAATGTTCTTAAGAGTGAATGACCGTCTGTCTTTTGTGTTGTGTCACATTGTTTGTTTGTTGTTGTTTTTTTTTTACTTAAGGATGGCGCCGTGAGAGTGGCTGCCTTAACAGCAGCTCCTGTATTTTGATTTTGCTTCTGTGAAATATAATTTTCTCCACTATGAGACAAATAAAGGCTTGTCTAATGTAATCTAATCTAACCAATCAGGTTTCTTTTTAGCCAATATTGCGAGAGACAACAACATTGTATTCCTGTTAGCAAAGAGCGTGAAGAGTGGACTTTTTCTTTGTTGTTGTTTTATTAAAAACACATGTAGACAAGGCTGGCGAGACATAAACGTGACATCATCCACATTGAAGGGATTGGGAGTCACATGAGGACAGCACAGCTCGGGTGTAACTGGATGTCTGTTGCACTCCGCAACAGAACCTTCGAGTGGTACATTTCCGGGGTCGCTGCTTGGCCTCAACGAGATTATCATTTTTTTTGTCTGTCTGTGTCTCTTATCGGCTTTTGCAGATGTCGGAAATACTGAGGAATCCTTCAAACAAGGACAAGAGGTGGGAGGCAAGCGTGAAAGGGAGCGTGAGGGATAAAGGAAAGAAATAAATGGGATAAGGGGGAGGGGAACACGGAATAGAAGGAATAGAGAAAGAGGGCTTGGGGGGAGCAGGAGCAAATTAAAAAGTGAGCAGGGTGGGAGTTTATTGAGGAGAAAAGGGTTTGAAGTGAGTGTTTCCTAATTCAGATAGGGGGTTGTATGTGCACTAAAGAGGGGGCGCTGCATTATTTATTATTCAAGCTTGCTTAGAAGAATAATCTCGTAAAGAGGGTCGATGGCCTATATTCCTTTTTATGCTACTTGGTGAGACTGTTGATCAATTACACAAAAAAGAAAAGTTAAGAGTTATTCTATGAACATCTAGGAAGTGAGGCTACAGTACAATAATTTTGCATCAAGTAACCACAGCCATGTAACAAAAACAAAAAAAAACGCGATGTTCAAAAACCACTTCACTGCACTTGTCTTTTAAATGTGTATTATTGGATATTCATTGAACACCGATTGGTCTATTTAATGACCGACCGACCGATACCGACAATACACGCGCACACACACACACACACACACACACACACACACACACACACACACACACACACACACACACACACACACACACACATTAATACATACACACATTAATACATACATACATACAGACATACATACACACATACATACATACATACATACATACATACATACATACATACATACATACATACATACATACATACATACATACATACACACACACACACGCACACACACACACACATACACACATGAGAGATTACTGTACTCACAATGAAACAAATTGTTAAACAAACACCTCTTTAAGGCATTCATCAATTTTTAATCAAGAATTTGGGACCTTTGTTTTGTTTCTCATTTGTTTTTAAACAGGTGGACCTAGACTGGCTGGTCGGAATACTATTACACAATGGCATCCAGACTAACAACAGCAAATCAAGTCCGCTGTGCAGCAGAGAGGATTATGGTGGGGAAACAAGGCATTGTTTGTGCATTGTTGCATTTAGGTGTGGGGATTCAAATGGGGTGTTACATTCGGGGGGGCGCATGAAGCAAAGCAGGATTAAACCTTGGCTGTTACAACATTTGTGCATCAACAGACAAAAGTAGCTACTCTACAAAAAAAATAGCATCAGAAATGATTTCATATAAAATGACTTTTAGCCGGTAAGAGAGCAAACACCTCTCGTGTTTGTATTCAGATTCATGAATTTCACGTGTCAAATGCAAATGTGCAAACATGGCGTTGGCTTATATTATGTGAGCCACATTTTGTTGAAAGAGGCTCAGATTATTGTAAATCTCTTTCTGAGGCACATTTGGGGTTAGGATAAGCATCTGATCTACTCCCCCGCCACAGACATCACCACCCTTGGTTGTTCACCAGCCCACACTAACAACATAGTGGGTGGCAGGTGGTGGGACTGCGGCTGCTCAAGGCTGTCACGTTTTGCGAGGTGGTGATGGCGGGTGCGAATCCCAAAAAGCAGGCAGGAGGGAGCAGGAGGTTGTTTGACAAATTGTATTAAAATAAAGGTCAGCAGGAACAAAATGTAAAACATCGAAATCAAAAGAACACCAAAAGTCCGCCAAGGTTAAACAAACAAATGCACAGCATACACAATGCATGCAACAAACATGCAGCAAACAATGAACCGACACCGGATGGTCGTGCCGGGTGTCCTTTTAAGAGTCAGTGATTAAAACGACCAGCACCTGCGAGGCCGCAGGCAGGGCTGACGTCGCTACCCGATGGTCGCCAATCTGATCGGGACGACCAGCACCTGTGCAGGTGCAGGCGGGGCCGACAGCGCCCCCCGTTGGTCGCCAACCAGATCATGACAAAGGCCCTCCGCTCTTAAGGTCTCCCATCCCTACTGTTTTGCCGAGAACTCTCTCTCTCTCTGTCGCTCTCTCTCTCTCTCTCTCTCTCTCTCTCTCTCTCTCTCTCTCTCTCTCTCTCTCTCTCTCTCTCTCTCTCTCTCTGTATACATCTCTCTCTGTCTCTCACTTGGTCTCTCTCTCTCACTCACACACACACAACAACAACACAACACACATGATTATAAGATAAACAATGTGTGTGATGATATCCCACCTCAAGAACAAATAATGGAAGTGCAACGATATTCATGTTTAGTTATAACAAACACAAGGGCCATTTGAGACCTTTACTGTCCCAGCACACTTTTGTGCATTATCAATCAGCGTATCTTTGCTTCTGCATGACTTAGCACAGACATCACAAACCCTCATTGGTATAGTATTATGGCTCCAAATACTAAACAACAACAGTGTGTAAAAAAGGATTAGTCGAATTTATCAAAATGCCAAAGCACATATAATCCAAATATGTTTGATTGAGGTAAAATCTTATCTAAATTATGTTTACTTGTGGCAATGTGGCAATGTAATTACACTGAATAAACTGTTAAAGCATTCAAGGAATTCTTGGGCCATTTTTCGCAAGTCTAAAGTTCAGTATGAATCCCACGAGGCCTGCGATTATGCAATATTTTTCAATTCAAGTATTCCACAGATGAATCATAGATTGAAGCGAGTAATCGGAAAAAATATATTTTGATAATATGAACATGTGAGGTGCAGTTTTTTATTTTTATTTTTTGGAGTCGTCTTCACATTCTACTTTTGTATCTGTCCCTTGGGAATGTGTATGCCTTTAAAAGGCCACCCTGACCTAGTGACTGACATGGACGTCAGCAAATGAGAATGCATAGGTGGCTTGCTGCTATTACCTGGGTAACCCTTAGCACACAGGTGTCAACGTCAAGGCCCGGGGGCCCGTCACATCATTTTATTCGGCCTGCAAAAGGTAATCAAGCATGTCAAGTTCAATGATGCTTGCTAAATTCCAAAGCAAAATGTTAAATTGTCCCATGTAAACCACGATAACAGTCATTATTATTGACTTTTGATTTCAAAACTAGTTATTCATCAATTTGTTGTGCACTCTGTATGTTATATGTGGAGGGGATGAAACATTCTCATGGCTTCCCCAAATTTATAACGGCCCTCGAGAGGAAACTGTAACTACAATGTGGCCCGCGGCAAAAAAAATGACTTTGACAACCCTGCCTCAGCAGTTTGATATTGATAATGATGAGAAGAAAATATGGTGATGCTGGTGCTGGTGCTGATGATGTTGATGATGAGGAGTGTGTATGAAGGTGCTTCTTAAAAGGACAACCGACGCCTCCGGACAAGTTGTGTCCATAATTTGTAAAATCGCTTCAAGTGACTTTTACTGAGCGTATTTTACAAAGATTCCACCGCATATAGCTATACTTTACGTTTTAAGACTCGCGCTGAATATTCCAGAAGTCTTGTTTTTGATTTGGTGACAAGTCCTCACGTCACGTCACTGAAGGAACGCCCCTGACCGAGAAAGGACACATTGCAGCAGTCCTTTCATCACCTCAATGCATTTTGCGGTACTTTGTTTGGTCTGAAAACTTCGTGTTGATGCGTGTTGATGGTGAAATTAGAAAGAAAACACATAAATAATGCGATGGTGAATCGTTGTGTGTTGCACCAAGACTTATTTTTGATATTCGCTGACAAAACTTCCCAAGAGACAATTTCCACTGAGCTTTGTCGCCATCTTCTGCCTTTTTTGGGTACTGTGAGTACTAAAGAGTTTGTCACTACATTTCTCTCCAGATGCATCAAAATGACCAGAATAAATTCTTTAATCGATTGCAAACATGTATGCTTTCCTCTTTAGAACTATTTGAAGCATATTCATAACTGGATGAGTAACAAGAAAGCATATTTTCCGAATCTGAAGCCATTGTTTTGATTCTCGAGCAAGGCAAGACGTCTTGGCGTGACACCACGAACAAGGTGGCGGGACCTTCTGAAACTGGCCACTTCCGGGTTCAATTTGAAGTAGTTTTTGGACACTAAGTCATTTTTAATTGGTGTTTTGCATTTGACTAAAACATCATACTGCGTGTTTTGGGTATTTTAGATGCTGTAAAACGTTTCTCTGATGTCCGTTAGGAAACAAAAAAGTGATGTCGGTTGTCCTTTAAGTGTTCTCTCGTTCGTTCCGTCAATCTATTTCAAGTCCAGCCAAGGTTGTGTACAGTATATACTTGGAAGCTTTGAGGCAGAGATTTTACTTCAAACTTTTTTTCGATTTAATTGCAGTCATCATAAACTCCACCTAAAGCCAACGTGATGGACATGGTTGACCTCGTAATCATCCGGTTTCTGAGGTTGTATCAAAGCTGCAAGATAGCTCCATTACAGGACATGCCAGGACAGAAATGAGATGATTGAAACTCACTTCTCCCTCTCTGTGGCTAAAATGTTATGTTATGCAACAGCCCTTTTAGCACGGTTGCGGTCCTGTGTGAAAGCAATGAGACGGAATTGGATTGTGGGGAATCATAGCGTGAATATGCACTTTCAACAGTCAAAGAAAGTCACAACTACAAAACTCTGAAGGAGCTGCCATAAATCACAAGTCACACACAGACATCAGCTGCATATATGTGTGCACAGAAATGGCAACAGTTTTGTCTGAAATATATCAAATGAAAATCGGCTCTATTATTCCTCTTTGAACAGTAATAAGAGAAGTACATTTTGAAACAAATAAGAGTTTGAAGTAGAGCAAAAATATTTCATGGTCTGCAAATGCTTGAGTAGCAATGAAAATAAATATTTTGATGCCGTCAGCTCTCAGGGTGCAACTGAAGGCCAAAATCAAATTGGGCAGTTTCATTTTTCTTCTGTCTCAAGAAAAAAAAAAGCTGACATTCTTTAAATTCCACAGACGATCAATTAGTCTGCCAGTGGGCTGGGATTATACAAGAACAAGTCTAGAAGGAAGGCGGGAACAAGGTCAATCCTCTGGATGATCCAACCACCATCTGTGTGTGCTGTCCTGGTTATTGGGCTGGTTTACACCATGAATTAATCTGAACTGGCCCCTCCACGATTTGCACTGAATTTGGACAAAGTCTGTCACACAATTTAACTGTGTGATCAGGGGATAAAGTTTGCAATAGGATGGGGCAATTTTTTTTTTCGCTGACTATAATATATTATATATTATGAAACGGGTTTGCACATTTACAGTATACAGTTGAGATTTTTATTTTACTGTGCTGAGAATATCTTGTTTTCTATCCTTTCACCCCCCACCTCATCCCCCTTTCAAATTGCTGCTGTGGACTGCAAATTTCCCCATTGTGGGATGAATAAAGGTTTTCTGATTCTGATATAAACTATAGAGCATGTCCCTCTAACGCGCACTTCCACCACTAACAAAATGGCTGCAAACAGTGACATTGCCACAATATATAGAAACTTGTTGGATCCCCCCAAAAAAGAGATTTCTGATTCATCCCTGTGAAGTAACATAACATGTGTGGAACATGATTGGAATCATTTTACTTTGTTCTCTGTGTAGCAAGAATGAAGCACGGTGGAAGGCAGTCGTTGGGTCAATCACATTACATTTCCAAAAGACATGGGACCAATTTATATACTGCAAACGCAGTGAGTTATGGACATGATAGAAATTGGAAACTTGATCTGAATGTTTTTTAAGCCACAATTAATTAATTGAGCCACAAATATTTTGCACAAGTCCTCTTTACTTACCTGCATATCTTATCATGATCTAAGAGGGATACAATTGAGGATGAAAAGGGTCAGAATCATTCAAGTACTTCTGTTAAAAAAAATACTAGAGGCATTTCTTTTCTGCCAGTGGAGACTCTCAAGAAAACCAAAGCAATAACTGTTCATGGTATGCTTAGCAATCCACACAATAAACATTTCAAAGTAATATATGAACATCAATGGCTTGGTGCAGCTTTATTTTGAGAAGTTTGCTAGCAACTCATTGACACATGATGGCTAACACCGTCTTAACACATATACTGTATACTTGGGGCTACTTTAAACAGCCATTACAGTCTGTTGCCAAAGACATCAACTACACAACGTCATCTTAAAACCAAGGACACGTACTGTATGTGTTTGTATGTGTGTATGATTAGGTAGGTAGGTAGGTAGGTAGGTAGGTAGGTAGGTAGGTAGGTAGGTAGGTAGGTAGGTAGGTAGGTAGGTAGCAGTGACGTGCAGTCAGGGGAGGCAGGTGATGCTGTGCCTCACCTGTCATCATGGAAATATCAAATGACAAAATTAATTAAACAGTTTATTTAGTGATTTGTACTTCAACATTCTTTTCCATTTAACTTCACCATTTTTGGATTTTTTTTCAAAATCGCTGAATCTTCACATTTACCGTTCAAATACTAAGTGGAGACGAGCGGTGAGGCAGCAGCCGGCTGAGCCTCACCATGGATTGCGCAATCACTATGCTAACTGTGCTGGCTTGCTCCGCAGTGAGACCACATTGCTGTCCCTCTGCATATCGCTATTAAAGTGTTCAAAAGCTTTCATTATATGAATTAAATTTCTACAGTTTAGCTGGTGGATATAATGTACAGTCACTGTACATTATAAACAATGTACTGCAGTGTTTATTTTAGTTCATTTTATTTTTATCAAAACTGTGCATAGGTGAGGCACACAGTTCTCCTGCCTCATGACAGGGGGCACTGGTGATTAGAGATTTTTTTTGTGACTCCTCGGCTGCAGAATAATGGAATTAGTGACAGCAAGCTACAGTAAACAGTTAGCAAGTTAAGTGCACCCATCCAGTCATTTTTTTCGTGTTGCTTGACCTTATTTTCAGAATGGTGGATTACATATCTAAATTGAAATAATTTTCTAAACTGAACTTTCAATCGAAGCAGGAGATCATAATTAAAGGAAGACAAACACCGGACTGTATAGCTCACAAACGGTGAGGGATGAATGTAAATCTCCTGGACAGCTTCTCAGCTTTTTGGCCAAGAAGGATCTCATTGAAACTATTCCTGAAGCGACAAAGTTGATCCAGCGCGTGCTCACTGTTCCATCTACTACAGCATCAGTGGAGCGCTCATTCTCAGCACAAAAGACTGAAAACATACAGTCGGAACAGGACTCATCAAGGACGACTTTCTTCACTGGCAGTGATCTCCATTGAGACAGAGAGACTTGGACTTCATTTATAAGTAAAGGTAACACAATAATAATGTTTTTTAAATTAGTCAGAACATATATATATATATATATATATATATATATATATATATATATATATATATATATATATATATATATATATATATATAGGGGGGGGTGTTTTACTCTATAAACCCCCCCCCCCCACACACACACACACACAAGTATATGTTGGAGAGTATAAGACTGCGCTCTCTCAAGCAGTAACAACATTAATCACAACTGACTTGGCGGCTGAGACATCCATCTTCACCCTCCCCCTATTTCCTAAACAACCTTTTTTCTTCTCTTTGCAAAAACTGAAACAGACGCCCTCGCATACAGCGCGAGCTATCTATTGCTTTCCCTTTACTTCTTTTTGTGTTGTAAATAGTGTGTATAAAATTGTTTGATTTGAGCACTTTGCCCTGTTTCTCCTCCGCTTGATACTTTGGATTTCTGAGCAAGTCAAATCTTAAATTAATAAAGGTTAAGATAAGAAGCTAAGGAAACAATTAATCTTCTATGAAGCCTATGCACACATTGCATCCAGTTTCTTGACAGGAGGAAGCGTTTCAGCTATCCTAAATGTTTTTTGTTAGTTGGGCATTGTGGGTTGCTGCTGCCTCTTTAGGATTCGCTTATACTGTCCAATAAAGTGCATGAACTTTTCCAAACGCCATAAACGCCCACTCACAAGAATATGAGTATGTATATGACAACCTCAAGTAAATACACTTTCTTCACACAAACTTTCACAGCTAAATTTTTCAGCCCAACCTCAGCCTTACCCGTTTTACTCCAGTCACATCATTCATTTGTAATGACCCCCGATTCTTTCTTGCATCAAGTTGTCTGGAGCTTGAGAAATATTTCCTTGCACTGACCAATCGCACAGAAACTGGACTCACACTGTCATCTGCAGGAATACCGGTGAACTGCTAATGAAACTCCAAACATGGGAAAAGTGACCTGCACTTTAACTTTGTATCTGCACTTTGTAGTATCTTGTTGTCCCAGTAACGTTGAAATTAATTTTAAGTGTTCATTGAACTTCTCTCAGTTCTTTTACATAAAAGTACCTTCAAGCACATTTTAAAAAATTGAGGAAATGAGATGGTTGAATGGATAGATCGATCGATCAATAGGTAGACATAGTATATAGATAGAATGAGTAACAGAGCATTTGTAAAATGAATAATAGTGAAAAGTGTCACGATTTGCAAGATGGTGGTGGACCCCAAAAAAAGGCAGACAAAAGGGAGGAACAGGGTAGGGTGTATTTGACAAATTGTATTAAATAAATTCAGACAGGAACACAATCTCAAACCACAAAGTCATCAGGACAGAAACATCCAAAGTAGCAAATAAAACCAGGAGGAAAGCATGACAAGATGAAACAAACCTGACAGAGTGAAACAAACAATGACCTGACACTGAATGACAGTGCCGGGAGTCCTTTTGACTGATTAAAACGACCAACATATGTGCAGCTGGAGGCAGGACCCTACAGAGCCACTCGCCGCAAACTGTGGCAACATGTGGAATCATGAGTCAAAGTCGAAATAAAAGACTAAGAAGCCAAAAGCCAAAAGGGGGAATGTTTCTGTGCCCAAATGACTGTTGGTGTTAATCTTTCAGGCGGTGCATAAAGAGATTTAGTTCTCCTTCTGAACTTTGGATTTGGCCTAACTTCTCTCATGGTCAGCTGAGAAACACATAATAAATCACTTGCAAGTGCAAGTCAACTTTTCGCACATTTCCTTTAATCAGATAATATAGGAGTTGCCAAGACGCATGGCGGTTGAGTTAGACTGACAGCATATAATCAACATTTGCAGCTAAGTGGAAAGCCCATCTCTCCAAAAGAAATGCCTCCAAGTGTCCTTATAAGGGCCCCAACTAAACCAGCTGAATACTTGCTAAGTGCAATGACCCAGTGGGGAGATGTGCCAAAAACAGAATGGAGCCAAGAGTGGCCCCTCTCTTCTTCAATTCAAAGACACACAATAGTTGAAATCACACACTTGCAAACGTCAAAACAGATAAGCACTTCATCTTTCACTCAGACACTTCAATAAAGACATAAGCTGACTTACCCAGCGGAAGCCCCTCAGAGTCAGACATGGCTGCAGACAGCACCACTTGTGCCTGCCTATATGGCCTTTACCCTTTAATCTATCCTCACAACTATTACACGGTGACCCTCACTCTGTTTTAACTTTGTAACTATACTTCAGTCCCCCTTCACTCTCCTTCCTTTCTGTCTTGGCTCCCTGCACAGCATCAGCAGTGGCTTAAGCACGTGTCAATCAAATAGCCCATTCTATCCTATTGGGCAGTAAATGTGTAACCAACAGCCCCTCTCTTGGGATACTGTTTCCTTCAGATATGACAGGCTTTTTATGATATCGTCTGCACCATTCAAGCAAAATGCCCCACACGTATTTCCTCACAAGATCCCTGATTAAATATTAGGCCAGTTCGTGTGTCTTTATTTTTAATTTGGGACATAATTAGTAAAAACCTGGCACAATGGTGCTCCACACAGCCCAAGTTGCAGGAACTGGAATTTCCTGTGGAAGGCGCTAGAACCTAATAAACGGCTGCAGATTGCTGGCTTGTTTTTCTCCAGTGGCCAACATAACAGTACAATACCAAGCCAAGTCATAGTTGAACAAATCGTGTTGATGATGTGCTTTGTTCCCAATAAACAAACCATTCCTCCACAAAAGAGTCATTTGTATACCATGACTGCACACCTAGAGATAAAATAACAATGAGGAGAATTCTACCTGACACTGCTAGAAACAAACAACCAAAAATGACACACAACCAAAGGCCTTTTAATCTGAACAAAACAATCTTTTTTTTTTTCGTCTTTTCAACTAACCAGAGGTCATATGTTTCATGTCTATACAGTGGTGGCCGTGAATTTCATCGCTTGTTCTTCACTAGTGCTAGGTCTGAATAAATACAGAATGAAAGTGAAGTGTGGTTTGATTTATTACTTGTCCACTAGAGGGTACCCTTAGCCAGGAAATGACTGACCGATCTTTCTTAAAAATGTCCATTTTTTCTTGAAAGGTCCGTCTTGAAAATCGTTTTAACAGTAAAAATCCAAGCATATTCATTTATTCTCCTCCTTCAGCCATTGTAGGTTGACAAAACAGCTATTAAATCAACACAATATATTTGCTTATGCAGCTCGCTACCGATACAATGCAAGTTCTGGCCAGTATGCTCTTGCGGCAAGTGATACTATGATTGACTGGTTACTAGCCAAGAGCCTAGTTAGTTTTTGCGAACAATGATTGGCTAATCACCAGTCATAGTTTGCGAAAACTCTGACGTTGCCCAGGCCTACGAGCAGGACCTGCGCGTCAACAACTTGAAATCTGATTGGTTAAACCAACAAAAATTTGTTAAAGCAACAGGGTCATCGACACCACATTTAATGCGATAGGGCTAGAGGTAAGATATTAAGCCCGAGCTCAAAATGTCAATCATTGCCACCGGGTCGGGCTCGGGCTTGGGCTTGGCGGGGCTTCTATCTCACGGCTTTTTATATGTTTATAAAAATATATACTAAAACGTTGTCTGGGTACTAAACTCAGGAAGACTTGTTATAAAATAAATAAGTAAAAAGCATTCAGGTAATTGTTATTTAATTACTAAACGGGCACAGCCAGAACAGGCTTTTTCAGCGCACATGAACGAGAGCCGGATCTTGAATTGCGTATGTGTACTAGTGATGTGTCCTTTGCGATTGAGCTGGTTCTTAGTGCCGGATCTCTGAAGGGAACGAAGAGGCGATTTTTTTCCCTCTATTGCCCGCCCCCAGCCTTAAAGCTGCATGTGATTGGTCAAGATCCGTGGTAGAGGGGGGGGGGGGTTACAGACAAACGCAGCAGTGAGGAGAAAGAGGAGGGGTTAGTTAGAGAAACAGAAGCACACTTGATAGCACTATAAAGAATAAACAAAAGTGAAAAGGTGAGGAAAATTGAGAGAAAACACAGTGACATTTGGACTCGTTTCAACTTCATTGATGGTTCAAGGGCAGTGTGTAGACTGCAAGGTTAAAATATCCAATCAATCAGGCTCCACAAATAACCCACACATGCACATAATAACAGTCCACCCATCTGTACAATTTGAAGAGAAAAGACGAGCAAGAGAACCAGCTATTAATGAAGTTTCTAGTGTGACAGCCTGCATTTCAGCCATTTTCAATTGGGGATGACAAAGGATTCAGAAAATATACTTATGCTCTCAACCCTATGTATGCAACCCCAAGCAGGAAATTTTTCCATTGTTGGGGTATTAAAGGCTTTCTGATTCCGATTCTGATTCTCTCTTTCTCAAAGAATCATATATGACAAAGGACGTGCTGGAGTCCAAGAACGGGTCAAAAAAGCCACAACTGTTTGTCTAACAACTGACTGCCGGACATCCAGAACCACAATATTCTACATGTCAGTTAAATGCCACTTTATTGAAAATTTCAAAGAGGGGGCCTGTCTGCTGGATTGTTTTCAGTTCAATGAAAGACACATTTCTGAGACCTTAGCAGAGGAGCTGGGGAGGTACTGCAGTGTACTGCAGTACGCACTGTTTTGGAGCCATTTGAGCAGGTCACTGGAGATCAGTGTAGACAGGTACAGTGGACAAATGTTATCACATTATGCTGTTATTATTATTCAATTATTATCAATTTTACTAGTTGATATTATAGCATTATGAATATAAAAAGCAAATTAGTGACAGCTGAGCATCAGACCAGAGTAACCACAGGGAAAGTGAAAGTTAGTGGATGCTGTCTGTGCACATATCAAGAAAACCCATATAAATAAAAATATTTGATCTACCGTATTTTATTACATTGGTAATTTGTTTTTCAAATAAATGTACACGATTTTTGATAGTTAATTAATTTTAGCAAAAAAAAAAAAAAAAAAAAACGAGGAGCCATTTGGGAGCCGAAAGAGACAGAACTTTTTAGTGAGCCGAGCCAAAAGGCCCGTCTCTCTGAAAGAATTCCCATCACTAATGTGTACGCCGCCGTCTCCCGCCGCTCTGCATTCTTAAAACGCCGTGCTTTTTAAGGATGTCCTGTTGCTGCTGTGGTTTATGGCACAACCTGTCAAAATGACGGACGACCTTAAAATTTCCGTCAACTCTTAAAAAACTCTGTCAATGAAAGAAAATAGTTGGTTTATGTAACCTCCACAGAAATATAAAATATGTAAATGTTTATACAGTCTTGTTTAACTTAGATTTAGGTACAAAGACTTTAATTTGTTTTTATAAATACTCCTGAGTCCTCACAAATGACGTGCAATTTCAGGTTTGCTTCGGGCTCGGGCCTACAAAAAAAGTTAATTGGTCGGTGTCGAGCGGGCTTTAATATCCGCGGGTTGGGTCAGGTCGCTGGATTTTTTGGGCCGGGTAGATTTCTGACCCTGGTAACAAATGATGGATGAAATGTGATTGATTAAATGCTTCAATACAAAAACACATTTGGAAGCAGTGCAACAGGGGGAAACGCAGCTGAAAGACAATTTGGAATATTTTAATAAGAATTCATGAACAAAATCTAATTAATATCGGTCCGTGATTTAGATATTTTTAGGCTAGAGGAGAAGGCCTTGCAGGCCCTGATGGTCCGGCACTGTGTCTACAGGAGTTGCAAGAAAATGAAAAGACAATAACAAGTATAACAAGACCATGTCCATGTGTGTGCGTTTGTGTGTGTGCGTGTGCGTGTGCGTGTGTGTGTGTGTGTGTGTGTGTGTGTGTGTGTGTGTGTGTGTGTGTGTGTGTGTGTGTGTGTGTGTGCGCGCGCGTATCATTAGGGGGGTGGGGTATTATCTGTGCTCCAGACTTACCCCCACCTCTCTCAGTCCCAAATCTGGATGTAACACAGCACCCTGGTACTATTTGATCTGTTGCTCTTGTTTGCAGAAGAGCTGGAAGGTCTTTCCAAACATAACCCCAACCTTCACCCAGCTAGGACCTTTCGACCCTTTTGGCTGCATGTCAACCAGACAATCTGCCTATCCAAGTCATTAAGTTGGGCTCGATTAATATTCAATCATTCAAACAGAGGGCCCATATTGCCGCTAACCTTCATTCATTGTGGGGGATATGTTCCAAAGCAACCCGTAATGGGTCAAAATTTATGTGACAAAAATGTCCTACAATGTGAACATAGCCCAAAAGTCATTTGAGACAAGCATCAGATACTTGCAAGATTAATGTGGACACATGACCTTACAGGAGGGTGTTCATTGCAGTTAATGTTTTGTACATGCCTTCAGTCATTATCTTCTATATATAAATATATTTATAAACAAATCTCTGTCATCACTCGACAGGATTTTTGAAAGTGAAAAGGGGACGTCAACCCCATATTTCTACGCAGTCCCACACTTTCAATGGGTAAAAAAAGTTTTGTAAAATCCAAACAACTCTAAAGTGGGACTGGAACGGATTACTTGTGAAAAAGCCAGGCGCCCAAAGGCAACGACCGTGAAATTGAGTGAAAATTAAGTGGAAAAACAAGATTGTGACGGAGTGGCTGCTCAGAGTTTTCTCTGGTTGCTCCATTACGTCGAAAGAGTTGAACGAAAAAACAACAAACAATGCCAGTTTGTGACTATGTTGCTTTTTTCAGCATGAAGGGATCTGCTTTTGAAGTTATTGTTGTCTTAGATGGTTGTTATGAGGGAGCATAGTAAAGTAAATGGTGTTAATACACCTTGGCATAGATTTCAATTGTGGGTGAAAAAAATATCACAACATATCTTCTTTAAGTATTTCACATTTGTTTTTTATGTTTCAAGGGTGCGAATAAACCGGAGCCCTCCAAATAAGGCTGTTGTTCTGTTTTTATTTGTAGCTGGATCTTGAAGTTAAAACCTGCAGTCCGTGTTAAATGGGCATCAAACGCCACATGGAAGAACCGATATGGGTGCGCGTAAAATAAAACGAAATTCCCATTGCATTTTTATAGGTGATAGCCAAAGGGCACGTCATTCATTCATTTAAGTGAAATGGAGCCCATTAATGACTCTTTGTTAATGACGTTCTCACGGCAGTAGCACTTGTGAATGCAGCAACTAATGAACTCTTAATAGTGTTAAATCTAACAGCCTCTGAATGAATCCACTAACTGTTTTATGACGCTGTGGGCAGAACCCTAATTGGGGACTTGTGGCAGAGAGCTCAGTTGCGGTGTTGCGTGCGTTTAACAACCTGAACAAGGGGGGGTTATGGGGAGCGGTACTGTTGATGCTTCACTTCATTGTTACCAAATGCGGACAGGGTACACAAATAATTCTTGCCTTTACAACGGTTGCGAGCTATTAAATTAATTTTGCATTTGGCCATTCCAGACATTAAGGCCTCACTGGATTACAAAACAATGTTATGTTACAACTATGCAAGTTCACGGCCAACAGCTACTGTTTTATAGTTTTGAATAAACCGGAGAGCTGTCTGTTTTAAGGACGAGGGATACAATGAACTCTTACGGGACACTCGTGAAAGTATTTTTACAATTTGCTAAAAGAGTATTATTCTAGCATATTAACTCATTAACTCATCCTTGCCAGACGTGCAAAAATAAGTAAGACTTTAGTTTGCTGACGAAGTTTCTTGGATAAGAAGCGAAACGTCCGAAACCTTCAAAAAAGTACAGATGACGGCTGAAGAAACCTTTTCATCGATTTTATATTTGAGTTAATGGTGTACATTTCCGGGTTGAGTGAACGCTGGCGTGTCTTCCTGCCTCTGCTCACCCGCAGAAAAAAAATGTTGTTCTTATCCTTTGCCTGTGAAGTGCCCTTGAGAGTTTTGAAAGGCGCTTATAAATACAATGTATTATTATTATTATTATTATTATTATTATTATTATTATTATTATTATTATTATTATTATTATTATTATTCAACATTTTAGTGAAATATTAGGGCTTTGTTTTTCTTTGTTAATTATTCCAGTGGTTAAATTATAATTTTCACCTTTAATGCATTGGTTCACATCTTTTTACACTTGCATGTCAGTTAAAACGAGAGTTTTAAAAAAGTGAGGCACTTTTGACTTGTTTTTGTGTAATTCATCCATCCATCCATCTTCCAGACCACTTCATACTTATTAGTGTCGTGCGGGATGCTATCCCAGCCGTCTTCGTGCACGAGGTGGGGGATACGGAGACAAACAACCATGTGCACTCACACTCACACCTCGGGACAATTTGGAGTGTTCGATCAGCCTGCCATGCATGTTTTTGGAATGTGGCAGGAAACCGAAGGGCCCGGAGAAAACTCCCGCGGGCCCGGGGAGCACATGCAAACTCCACACAGGAAGGCCGGACCAGGTCTTGAACTTACAACCTCTGCATTGTGAAGTTGGCATGCTAACCACTCGGCTAGCGGACCACCATTTGTAATTCATGAATGTGTGTTTTTCACACATTTCTGTAAATCAGTAACTAGTTCTTTTATGTTTGGCAGTGAAAACAGTTAAACATTGTTGACTTTCAACTTTGTATTTTTTATCATCACGGGTCACCAGAGTGAGTAATTCGGGTGATATGTTCGGCACAGTTTTTATGCCGGACGCCCTTTCTGATGCATCTCTCCCACAACAGTGGCTGGGGAGCAGTGAATCGCAACAAGGGGGAAAAAAGCATGTGCAATTAATCAAGTAACATTCAGCTTTTCTTATTCCATCAATACCAGTAGACAAATAATAATCCAATTTTAGGACCAACTGAATATCATTTCTTTTTAAATGTGTTCGACAATAAGGAAGTTAAAATGTGACTAAACTGGTCATGTAGTTTGTAAATAAATGATGATTCTCAGTCCGTCTTTAAAAATCACCTTCAAACACATTTTTAATCTTTGGCGTTCAACTCAGCATTAAACTCGGCATTGGTTTTAAGTCGCATACTATTGACTGTTTTTATGTTATTTATTGATTTAACCGTGTTTGTTGTCAGGATTGATGTTTATGTACACAATTTTGCAATCAGTTGTGGTTGTTCGTTAAAATGAAGTTAATCAACATAAATTTATACTTCCAAGGTAGTTAAAAGCGTGTACAGAATATGCCGGTACAAACCAGTGAATGGACAGAAGATTTCTATTTGCACGGTTTGCGCATTTCTACATTTTTACCAAAAATTACGTGAACTCAAAGTTCAATTTTGGGTTTTGTCTTTTATAGCCACGTCGTTTCAATGCTAAAATGAGTAACTGGTTTTGTCAAGAGAAAGGCACGAAAAGAGAGTGGGGGGACCAATGGCAGGCTGAGCAGGTCTGCTGCAATGGAAAAGGGATACAAATTACATTTCTGAACCCATTTTGAACCCCATAAGCCAAGACCCAAATTTGGATCCTTGGACAGAAAATGAATTTTGTGGCTTTTGAAGACGCTCCAGAATCCACTTGATGCATTTTGGGTGGAGTTCTGTACCTCAGAGGGGGTTCACAGGATGTATTTCTAGTAGATTAACTGTGGAGGAGGAAGTTCCCGTTTGGTTGGGTAGCAAGAGTTTCCCTTCCCCCCACCCCAACATGAGAAAAGGCCGAGGTGTGACAGAGGGGATTCCAGAGCACGCAACAAAAGGCACTTTGATTTGAACAGCAGTGGCGGACGCGCACAGGCGCGTGCGCACGCGCGTAAACACACACACACACACACACACACACACACACACACACACACACACACACACACACACACACGCGCACACACACACACACACACACACACACACACACACACACTCTTGATCCTCAACAGGCACTGCCCTCAGGTCCCAGAAAGGGGGGGGGGGGACTCCAGATGCTCCACAGAAGTTGTGAGCGTTTACAAGAATAGGATGAAAAAAACAAAGTTGGAGAAGAGTAGCTGAGAGGAGGAGGAGCAGGACACTAGTGGAAGGTTGGAATTATGTATGAAATGGAAACGTTTAGCAGTAGTGGTGAAGGCTTAAATTAATAGCAAGGCTATTGAGGGTTTTGGCCTGCATGGAGAGGAGGACATTTGCCAGGAAAGAGAAATACATGGGTGGGGTGAAATAGAGACAATCCCATGCTTGGTTAGGTATGATGGATGGACTGCGGAGGAGCTTCAAAAGCTTGTTTTTTGAGGGGGGCAATTGGGGTTATTGAAGAGCCGTGATAGGGGGATGTGAGACAGCAGCACATACATATGTGAATCTCGCAACCAGAAAGGATCGCGCTATGACCACAGTGTGGCTGCAGGACCAATTTATACAAACACAGACACTGGAGTAAGACTAAACATAAAATCAAACTATTTTTAGGCCTTTTTTGGGCGGGGGGTTGTTTTTACTCAAATGTGCTGTAAAGCTATTGCAGCTGGGTAAACGGAGTAATTGCAGTGGAACCACAGCAAAAGCGAAATAACTTTGATGTCACATTGTTTGGAATTTAACCCGAATTTTCAAGAAGAATCGGGCTTTGCTTGGAAATACATGAGGGCATTGAGATATGATTGGCCACAAATATCAGTTTTTTTGTGATTCAATATGTTTTTTTCTTGATTGGTTTCACTTGTGTGCACAAACTTGAGATATGAGCGCTGTGGCCAAGTATGTAGAACACACAAGTAATTTGTCTTCGGTAGAACACGCTGCACTAGTATCATGATAAAAAAGACATGACGAATAATGGAGGACACTAATAAAGGCTAATCTAATCTAGTATAATCGAATTCCTTAATCTAAATGGTACTTCTCTGGAACAACTGTGAGACAATGTGCAAAGTATCAAGCAGACAGTTGTTCAAGTTAGTACACAACTGCAGCTACAATGATTATAACGGGATGCTGTTCTGCAGGGTTGTGCAACATTACAAAGAGGCACTATACAGTTATATTTGGGGGACTGTTTATAGGAGTGACGTGCGGTGAGGTTCATGACTGGTGAGGCACTGACGTCATCAATGACATCACCGCTCGTCTCTACTTAGTATTTGAACGGTAAATGTGAAAATTCAGCGATTTTGAAAAAAATCCTAAAACGGTGAAGTTAAATGGACAAGAACTTTAAAGTACAAATCACTAAATACATCTAACTGTTTAATTTATTTTTTCATTTGATATTTCCTTGACAGCTTTCCATGATGACAGGTGAGGCACTGCCTCGCCTGCCTCCACTGACTGCACGTCACTGGTTTAGAGAGTTAAAGGCTTGGGGGACGAATCTGTTTAAATGTCTGCTGGATTTTGTGTGCATGGATCGGTATTTGGTAGTGCCTACCTGAATCAATCTTGGGAATCGCTGGAAAAGGTGGTGGGTAGGGTGTGGAGGGTCCAGTCGGATTTTCCACGCTCTTGTCTTGATTCTCGCAGTGTGCAAGTCCTCGGGAGTGGGTAGGGCGGTGCAAAGGATTTTTTTTCGTTGAGCTAACTTTCTCTTCAAGTCAGATTTTGTCAATTTTTGTGGTGGCCCCGAACAAAACTGTGATGGACGAACACAGAATTGTTCGAAGACTGCCATGTACAAATGTCGTCGCACCTTCTGTGGCAGGCCGAGCTTCTTCAGCAGCCTCAGGAAGTACATCCTCTGTTGGGCCTCGGGTTGTGTCATTTCATGATTTGTGGCGCAAAAACATCTTCAATAGAAGTAATGTATTTATGTGTGCAATAGGTTATTAGTCAACATTTGAAAAGAAATCCATTAGCTCATGTAATTCTGCAAAAGTAATGACATCATAAACAGTGTGCGCAAGTACTCTTTGAAATCTAATTTTCCGTGGATTCACTAGTGAACAATAATTTTCTGTTATTAAAAATTCAGATAGTCATACTTTGATTTAGGACTTTATTTCATTCCATAACCATGCTTTACTTAAAATTTTATGTAACTAAAATCCTCTCAGCCCAATAAAATGAAAAGTAAACTTTACTCAATTTATGTAATTAAGGTACTTTATCCAAACTACATGGTTTACATTCACATTCAAAGTGGCTCTAAATTGTTAAACTTATGGAGTAAATTCATACATAAAAGAAGTTTCCATTGGTTGCATAAGGTACTTGAACTGTATTATGTGTGAGCAGTGCAAATTTCCTTTTATTTAAGACAGGAAAAACTTTACCGACATATTTATCTGGGCTGCATGGTGATCGTGACTAATTGTGTATAACCCACAGGGTGACCTTTTTTTAGCAGCAAAAATAAAGATCACTTAGGGGAAAAAAATCTAATTTGTCATAACCCAGGCTGTTAGTTGATTCCGGCCTTATTTCTCCTTTCTTCAATCTATTACTCGATGGTGCTTTCTACTATCTTTGTGACTCTTTTGTTTCCTGTACAGGATAGTTGTCCATGTTAAGTGCTTAGTTACAGCTTCAGCTGTTGTTAAAGCGCTAAAGAAATCAATATGTGTTGTATTGTATATAATTATTGGGTAAAATTTACAAGATTTTAATGAATAATATTTATCACTCTAAATTTGACGTTATTGTCCTGGGTAATATTGACCACTTTCCTAAATCATATTTTTTCACTGGTTCCTGGCCAATGTCACTGGATACGATACACTGCCGTTACCCCTTTCCGAGGGCAATGTGGGTTTCATGGCAGGCATCAACCTTTGCACTGGGGTTAACTTTGGGGCTTTTAGAAATGATCCAACCACCACTCACACCACTACGCAAGGCAGAGAAATGTCTCATCACACTCTGCTTGTCCGTTGCTCACAGCCTCCTTCGGGGCCTGGTAAAGCCATTATAGCTTTAAAAGAGATTGTATCGGCTCCAGGCAGACTGACAAATAGTTAGTTAGATATACAGACAATGACCTGCATGTGCACTTAGAGGCGGCTGTGCTTGCAGGGTCAGGGTGGACACACACACGCACGCACACACACACACACACACACACACACACACACACACACACACACACACACACACACACACACACACACACACACACACACACACACACACACACACACACACACACACACACACACACACACACACACACACACACACACACACACACACACACACACACACACACACGCCCAGCTGTTCTACAGAGGCTCTCAGGTGTGACCAGCCTGCCTCCAGACAGGCAAGGAATTGTTCGGTAAGACCTGACTTGAGTGAATATCTGTTCTATCTCTCCTCTCACACGGTCGCAAGCCCCTTCGACACAAGCCAGATCTTCTTTCCTCGGAGGACTGTACCAGCTTTGAGTGCATATTTTTAACGTGACCCAGTGTTAAAGCATTTGCCAAAGATTTGCCTAACACATCATTTCTCCCCACAGCTGTGTTTGAAATATTTTCATGAATAACTTTGCGCTGGAATCAAAGAATGTAGACTGAGCACATGTGCATTGCAATGAGGTTTAGAGGGAGGATGTTGGAGGCTTTGCTGCTTTGCTCAGTCAAGCATCTTTCACCCTGAACCAACAATGGCCTGTTTTATACAACGAGAAAAGCTGTCATTTTTCAGCCATTGGGCTTTTCTACATGAAGGGGATTAAGACCATACACTTATCAATTTTCTTCATGAAAGGGGCAGCCATCGGTCATCCGTAAGACTTTGGCTTTGGAACGAGAGGGTGACGGATTAAGAAACGCTGCATAAAAATATACTGTAAATGCCTGTTAGTACTTGTTGGACAGATGCTTGCCTTTTCCTGGGTACTGTTGAGGTACTCTTGAGCAAAGCACCGTACCAAAGCCATCAAGCTCAAGAGGTGGCACACCGTTTGTAGTCCCTTTGATTCTGGCATCTCTTTTTGCGTGCTTGCGTGTGTGTGATTTGGTTCTATGGTTGTGGTATTCAAAATATATGGCAGTCTGTATATTAAATTTACCCGGAAGGGATCTTATCCCATTCACTGCCATTCCCGACTTTATTCGGGAATTGGAAAATGAGATGCAAATGAAAGACCTTATAATGCTCAGGAAAGTCCTAAGCATGAAGCAGGCTTCTGATTGGCTGCCGTGTCGAGTATGCAAATTGCCAAACGAACCGTTTTGTTTTCTACAGTGTTCGGTATTCGGTAAAATTTTAACCTGGATCCATTCACAAAATGGTTCGTACAGCCAACAACCACACACGATATCACCATTGTACTAAAACGCGAATACTTGAATTCATCAAAACCGAAAAGGAAAGGCATACACTTACAAGACAATTTAATTTAATTTAAACCAGATTCTTTTTTTTACAGACAGTGTATTTTAGGTGTTCGACTACCTGACATGTTTCAACATGTCAGGTAATCGAGCACCTAAAATACACTGTCTGTAAGAAAATAATCTGGTTTAAATTAGATGTCAAGTAGACAGGATGAACATAATACAATTACAAAACATTGATCGCACTCACTGACAACTGTTGTGTTTACTTGGGTATCGGCCTCCCGCAAGTTCGCAGCCGATCATGTAATTGGCCTGCTTCCGGGAAAGTCCGAAAGCAGAAAGCAGGCTTCTGATTGGCTGCCGTGTCGAGTATGCAAATTGCCAAACGAACCGAAATTTCCAAAACAAACGAAGATTTCAAAAAAAAAAAAATGTATTCCGATTTCGAAATCTTCATTCAAACGTTTGCTTTATTCAATAAAGCAAAGTTTGATTTGAAAAAAAAATATTTCCGTTTTTTTTCTTGGAAAAGTTGTCGGCCACCCGCGTGTAGACGTTCTGTAAGTTGTACGCCCGACGTAAAAGTTGCACGCCCCGGGCATCGGGGCAGACGTTGTTTCAGACACTGATAAAGTGCATCTTCTTCTTTTCCTTTGGGCTTTTCCTTGCAGGGGTCGCCACAGCGAATCAGTGTGCTCCATCTTCAGAGGTTTGATTTATATGTTTGTTTTGGTCATGCTTTTACGTCAGATGCCCTTGCGGACACATAAAGTGCATACAGAGAAAAAAAAGGACAGTTTCGAGTTTTCGATTAACTTCATGTGCAGTTCTGTGGAATGAAGAATGAGGTAGGAGTACCCGAAGAAAACCGAGCGCAAGTGCTGGAAGAAAATTCTAATTCCACACAGGAAGTCTAGCTTCAAACTCCAATCCTCAGAATCACGCGGTAGACAACCCCCGAAGCTAGAAATTTCCCTGGGCCAACTTTATGTCCCAATTCTGTGTCTGTCTCAAAACACTATCAGTGTAAAAAATGGGATGGATATAAAGCTACATTTCAGGGATAAATGTGTGAAATATTGACAGGTTTACACTCATTATGTGGTCAGACCGAATGGGAGCTGAGTGTTTCTGGCTATTTTCTGATGATAACCATAAATAGTCAATGTCGTTGAGACGGTGAGGCGGATTGCTATGTGAAGTGTTGGGAAAATGTAACTTTTCCCACTTGACCTGGTTTTCACTGGGCCTTGTGTAAAAATACAAAGGTGGAAATATTGGAGGTCTTCCGTTGTGACAGTATTTGTGTGAGAAAGAGGCTTAGGATACTATGATATCACTAGGTTGTAATATCACTACGACGACATCTTCCCTGCATTCCATGTTGGTGTCATTTATACAGAACAACGTCATGGGAGGGTGGTGGGGTTACACACAGTGTGTAATGATCTAATGTTACAATGTTAAACGTGCATAAGCGGCTCTAATGTCCCCTCTTGAACATTCACACAAGTACACAAACGATGCAAACACCCACGCATGCACGCATCCACACACATGCAACTCTTCCCTAAAATTGCTGATGGTTTGTTTTCATGAACGCATATTATTTCCAGATGGAGGTCATGAATAAAACTCGACGGAAAAAAAGTAAGGTGAAACTAGAAACCTAAAAAAACAGAAGCGGAGGTCTTCGGCATTGAGAAAAAAACAGACTTTCTCCTCCTTCTCTTTCTTTGAACATTATAAAAGAGCTTGTCAATTACACAGTGAAAAAAATACAGAGGAACACTGTGCCACACACAAACAGTACTACCATGTTCTGATGAATGTATTTGACCGCTGAGCAAAACTGAAAACTTCCACAGTATAAAAGCGACTTTCATATCAAAACAGAGAAAGGCTTGAAGCCGCTGAAGCGTAAAAGCCCCGCGCAACTAAATAAACACCGCTAGGAGAAAATGGAAAACTTAAACTGATTCAACAGGGAATGTAAAAACAAGTCTCCTTTAAAGCCCAAACCAGACTAAGAGTTTACGGAGTCGGGGAAAAGTAGTGTATCGCTAATACAGTGTATAGATTATCGTTTTTTGAATTAACTTATTAACTCATTCACTGCCTGACATGTTCAAAAATGTGTCCACTCCAGTGCCAGGGTTTTTGTCATTGTCACTTGAATTCCTGAACCCACAGAATATTGAGTTTTAGGACTACATAACTATTAAATATAGTGTAAGAAACCTTAGACCCTCTTCTTTCATCAGAAAAAAAGAGTTAATTCCTAAATTATATGGGCCTGCAGTTATATGAGCTTGAAATGAGGGTGGCTGTCCAAAATACAATGCAATACATACATCTTGGTTTATATAGCACTTTAACAACAGCTGAAGCTGGAAGAAAGCGTTAACATGGAAAAACGGGAAATGCTGCCCTCTTATGGAAAAGAAAAAACATGGCCAGAGGCAATGGCCAGCGATTTATCGGCACCCAAGCATGGAAAAAAAAAACACATTCGTCATATTTTTAATTCACGACTAAATTAGTGAATGGCAGTGAATAAGTGAAA
This sequence comes from Hippocampus bargibanti, assembly GCF_051943395.1. Lineage (NCBI taxonomy): Eukaryota > Metazoa > Chordata > Actinopteri > Syngnathiformes > Syngnathidae > Hippocampus > Hippocampus bargibanti. Next base: position 13,512,574 of record NC_142742.1, on the reverse strand, counting down.
GGAAGAAAGGAAGGAAGACAAGGACAGGATGATGCTTATGAAGGAATGCAGTAAGGATATCCTCATGAAGAAAAAAAAAGACAAATTGATAGTTTGAATGAAAGCCTTCTTTTAGAACCACTTTTAGTCCAACGTTAACTTGTATATTATTTTGGTCATTCCCTAATAAAAATTGCTCCATATGGGACAAATATGTAAGTGTGCAGCATGCACACAAAGATGGAACATTCATTCAGTTGGTCCCAAAAGAACAGACAAATCAAACCAGATGGCAGAAATGTTCTTCTTTTCACTGATGTGAAGGAGGATGAACTGCAGCTGCACACTTCCTTAAATCACCTCTGATTACTGGAAAATATATCAGCGTGCTTTGTTTTTGTTAGTTTTTTTTAAATACTACACATTTCTCTGAGAACACAAAGTGAAAACGATCAGAGATGCCTGGTCAGCTCGCCTCACTGCCATTTTAAATGTATGCTTCTAGTATCAATTAGGTACGCTAGTGAAAAATACTTTCTTATCATTATGGTGATCATAATGACGATATTTTTTCAATTGTTGTTCAGTGTTGATTTAAACTATGCGTCCTCTGTGTAAAATAAAACAAACAATAGCATCGCAGCTCTTTTGAAGTCTTACTTAAAGGCCAACTGTGATTTAATTTCTGAAATTCCCAAATGAAATTGATGTCATCAATATAGTAATGTGACAATGGACAAACTAAAATAAAACATAAAAAATAGTTTTGTATTTCATTCATAAATTTGACATAGTAATCGTTTTCCTGAAGTGAAAACCTGTCGATCGGTATAACCGCAAGTGTCATCTCAATAAAAAAACAAAATGCCATCGCTTAGTATAGAAAGTGGACAAAGCCAGTCTGAAATTGATTCAGAAAGCGATTTTTAAACTTGTCCATGGGAATCCAGGTGTTTGAAGAGTTGGAAGAAGAGGAGGCTTTTGGCAACATTTATGTTGGACCCGATCTGTACGAGCCAGATGCTCGGGATGTGGAAAATGCTGTGCCCAAACGAATGAACGTGAAGAGTGGAGATGCAACCCATCACATTTGGAAGATTGAAAAGCTACGTAATCTGTGATTATTAGTCTTGCATTATTGTTTGCGATTCATCGTGGGTTCTGTGTCCTATATTGTCATTGGATTGGATTAGCCTTTATTATCACAGAAGCAAGTGATGAAAGGAAGAGGAAATGAAAGGAAGAAGTAGAAAAAGACAATATGTACAGGACCGCCTGTAAAGGCAGACACTCTCGCGGCGCCATCTTGAATTCAAAACAACAAAAAATAACTAAATAACAAATACCATGACACAACACAAAAGACAAGTCATTAAATCTTAAGGACTTTCTGCACCCTATTTGTTGGATGAAGCAGTTCTAGATGAAAGGAAAGGATAAATGGGTCCTTTTCACCAGTGGATCAGGGACGTTATGGTGAAATATGCACGTCTGTTACGAGCTAAGTGTTGAATGCAAACACGAAGCTGAGGCATCCATTGACGAAAAGAGACTGTTTCACATCTGTCCCACATAAATCCACTTGAATTCCAAGCCGCGACAGTTCCAAATACACATTGCTAAGGGATCGGTCGTTCTCTGTTGCATTGTCGGCCATCTTATTTATAACTGTCTTCATGTACAGTCAGTGAGAGATGTTAGGATTTTGCGGGGATCATAATTGAATTTCTTATGAACACATACTTTGTCGTTGTGTCATGTCTTTGCTACTAAATCCAACGTTCCTCTTCTCTTTGCACATTCCAAGGAGACAAGAACATGTATAACAATGCTACTATTAAGGGATGAGGGCTTTCCAAAAACAAAACAAAAACAAGTCAGACAAGCCTATCTTACGTTCCCTATCTCAACCGTCAACATCTCAGACAAACGAATGCCGAGCACATGATGATTGAAAACCATCTGTAGTTTTATTATGCCATGTAAAGTCGTCAGCGAATTAAGCTTTATGTGCCACATTGTGCTTAATAGCTGCTGGCTAGTTTGTTGTGCATTGTTTAAATAATTAGCCAGTTTTTTTCACTGCTTAAAAAGCAAGCAACAGTTTTCCACCTCATATTTTTATCTTCATTATTTGTTGTCGCAATGACTGAAAATTTCCTCGGTCTCCAGTAATTTCACGCAACCAGTCAGTCTCATTCGTTAAAATATGTTGATCCAGTTTTCTTTCTTTTTTTTTAATCGAATCAAAGCCTGCTTATCTTAATGTTAATCTGACTATTCAACTTCCTTTGTCCAGACATCCGGGGACCAAAGTGGAGCCAACAGAACCCTTTGACCTTCCCACTGACACCACTATAAAAGTGTAATTTGTGGACTAGACGGACCTTTTTCACTTCAGTAAAAATTGTGTTTTATTATTTCAAAATAATCTGTTTAAATTGTTTGGAATCTACTGATGTGAGTCTAGAATGTTTAAACTCCAGCAAACCTTGCCCTTATCTCAACCTCAACCCCATTCTTGTGCAAACACTGTGTCTTTGCCTTCCAGTAACTCTCTCACCCCATGAGAAAGAGGCAGTAGGTGTGCTCATTTACATTAGTATTAATTAAGGCCCATAATGAGCTCAGCATGACGCGGCATTTCAATGCATTCCTTAAGCATTGTGCAAAATCTGCTGAGCTCCGGAACTTTGCGGGCCAAACACATTCAAGATTGGGGCATGAAAAAGAAACACACAAATTAAACTTCAATAGAGCCCCCCAAACACAAGCACGTGCGCACACACAAACACAGGTGCTACTTATTGTTAAATCTCATAAAATAAAGAAAAAAAATGAGCACAGATGCAATTTAAGTACAAATTTATAAAATAAAACCCAGCAGTTACATTTGATGCAGTATAAAAAAAAATCCAAGTGATTCATTTTCCATTGAAAATAATGGTTTCACCCACAAGGTGCACATAAAACTCTAAAAGCACAATCGTGTAAGTACAATTACATTTGATCATGACAACCTTGACAAAATAAAGGTACTCATTGATAAAACACTGTAAAAATAGAATGATTTGAAATGATTATGCTGTAAAAAGTGGTATTTTACAGCAGGTTGTATTTAGCAGAAAAAAAACAAGTTCAATATGTTCAGAATTTTGAGACAGCCACGTCATAGCTGAAAAATGCTACAAACTGAATTACGCGGAAAAACAAAAAAAAAATCATGTTGGCGCAATGTTGGCACAAAGCGCATTACATGCATAAAACTACATCCATTATAGTCGCATATCACACAGGTCTTTAAATTAGTGCTTCTGTAAAGGAAAAAAATAGATACTCTATTTAAGGTGTTTCTTTACAAAGTGAAATTGGCAACTCAAGGTCTGTCATTTATATTATTTCATTTATTTATATTTGTAATGCTATTAAAAAATCACTAGGCTGTTTTCATAAGGGGAGTAAAACAACAGTTCCTTTACAAAAGCACCCAAAAAAGTACTCATGTGAACCGACAAAAATGTTGCAATGTGCATGCCAGGGCAGCAGTTGATGACATCACATTGTTGACATACTTAATGCACACCCGCTGAATGAATGAATAATGCAGTCAATATATGCTTTGTGGAAAATGGCATAAATGTTATAACATCATTTTAGTCCACAAATACTTCACAATGATGTTTTCTATTTTTACAGTCAACCATTTTCAAGATCACTTAAAAACAACGTTGCATGTAAAACAGTTTTGGAATATTTGAAATTTCAGGCCCAGAAATGTCATTCTCTCAAATGTCTGTTTGATTAGCTTGTTTTGTTTTATTGTAATTAACAGTTAGTGTCGTAACGCTAGTTTAGGTTAACTACTAAAAATCCCATCTTTAACTGCATGTGCTTCCTTGTGCTAACTAGTTTTTTATTCTCTAGACCAGGGGTGTCAAAGTCATTTTTTGCCGCGGGCCACATTGTAGTTATGGTTTCCTCTCGAGGGCCATGATGAATTTGGGGAACCCATTAGAATGTTTAAATCCCTTCAAATATTACATATAGAGCACACAGCAAATTAATGAATAACTCGTTTTCAAATCTGAAGTCAAGAATAATGACTTTTATTGTGGTTGACATCCAAAAATATGAAATTTTGGCTCAGATTTTAGCAATCATCATGGAATTTAACAAGTCTGATTTGCTTTCGCGGGCCGAAAAAATGATGTGGCGGGCCGGATTTGGCCCACGGGCCTTGACTTTGACACCTGTGCTCTAGACTGAGCAATAAATGTCTTGTGTAAGCTTCAAATATTGTGCGCTCACGAGTCGTCATATTAGCTCAAATTGATTTGGTAGATTATAATCAACAACCAACTCTTGTGCCATATGGTGCCTGGCACTTGCTCGGTGTTGCCGTTAGATCTATTCAATAGACTGAGTAATACGTTGCTGATTGGATTTAGTGTTATATGCCAATTTCCTCAAACTGGTGTGAGATCATCATGCTCGGCTAGGCCAATTACTTGCAGAATGTAGGTTTATTTGGAATTTGTTACCAGCTGTAGCCTTTTACGCAAACTAAATGTTGCGCTTCATTCTATCTCCTGCCCAATGCTAAAACAAGCTGGCTGTAGCTTCAAACGCTACATTAGCCAAACAAACAGACATCAACCTCATGTTAAAAGCGCCGTTTTAAAGTTCCTATTCAGATCACAGTGCAGCTAAGCCCCAAAAGCCATGACTAAACACTTAGCACCTCAGCGCATCAGCTTGTGCTTGAATACAAGCTTGTTTTCCTTCCTTGTCCCCTGGCTTTTTGGGCTGATGCCGCGGCTCGACTTCTAACCAACAAGCCCACCACAGGGGAGCTGGCTTCACAACAAGCAGCAAATAAAGTCTAGGTAGCAACATAAAAAAAGGAAAGAAAAGAAAGCACAAGGCTCTCTTTCCTTAATTGTATCTGAAGGGAAATCCCTTGAAGTAGCAGTTGGCAGAGGCGGTGAGTTGGCAGACGCATGAAATGAGTGCAATATGCGTAAGGCCTAGAAATAAGTCACATTTACCCACCTTGGTTGTGAGACAACTCTCCCGCGAAACTGGGGGCGCCGTTGGACGCAGCGGGACCCGCTTAATTTTAACGCAACGTGTCGCTTTTTTGCTTCACATCATTGGGAGCACATCAGTTCGCTGCATACAGTTTTTGATATAAGTCCCATCCATGCGTACCATTTACACGGCGGCGATCTGCTTCACATACACATCAGACGTTTCATCAGGCACCAGAAGACTGAAGCTACTTCTGAAAGTAGCCAATGGCCTACCTGTGAATAGGAAATAAATATTTATTTCCGGTATTCTTTGTATTTTTAAAGCATGTCATGAAGCTATGCTAAAACAGAATGGTGTGTGGTTTTCGCATAACAATACCATTTGTAAATAAAATATGTAACATGCGTGGCGCAGGAAGTGATTGGAAAACAGAAAATCTAAATGATTCTAATTGAACTGCTTACATGAGCTAAAATGTAAATTATGACCTCTTTCCAACTGACAATTCACACATGGTGAAAGAAGTTTAAAATCATCATTCAAACAATTTACTCTGTTTGCTGAATCGATCAACCTTGTTCAGAAGGCATTTGTGTCTGTAGTATACTTGTCAAATTGATCATCCATTTTTATGAGGTCCTACTTAGTTTTAGTGTTTGGCCACAAGAGTCCAAATGTTAAGATAAATGAAGTGAGCAGGAAACTTGACTGACCTGTCCACGTTTTCTGTCCTGTCAGAGTGAAACTGGTGCACTGTGAGTGCGAGTTGCAGATGTGTGCCGCCTCCGCGGCGCCGTGGACGGACAGCACGCAGCCTTGCTGGCTGTAGGACGGCCAGCAATGGTAGTCTGTGTTCCCTGACGTCGTCATGCCACGCGTCACGTTGTAGTCTGAACACAACATGACAAAGTCTCATGTAAGTCATAAAACAATGTCAGAAACATTAGCTCATGGTGCATTAGTCACTGAGAAATAAAAAAAAAAATCCCCACAAGTATTTGATTGTCTGTCCATCCATTAGTTTTGGGCCTGGTTAGGGTCTCTGGTGAGCTGGAGCTGATCCCGAACAACCATTCACACTTGAGATTATATTTGCACCAGTGGACAAGTCTTCAAAGAACCCAACATGTATGCTTTTGGAACACGGGAAGAAGATGGATTATGGTGAGCAAACTACACAGGAACTCGAGGCATGAGTGAAAACAGAAAAATCAAGTGACATATGTTTTCCATTAGGTGTTAGCATTAGCATTAAGCTAGCAGACTAAAGGCTAAGCTATGTGCTTGCTTTCGGACACAACATGTAATTCTCCTAGTTTTATGTGAAGTTTGACATGAAACTCAAATGAGATGTGCATTCAACATCTTCAGGCATCTTTGTAGTTGATTTTTTTAATGATTGACAAAATCAGAAAAAAATAGCAACAGGAGTTGGCCACCAAAAAGTGGTTGTATACCAGATTTGCACTCTCAAGTAAAAATGCTCGCAAATCAAAGCAATGAATTAGAAAAAAAAAAACAAATGAAAAAAAAAGTTTTTGAATAGATTGTGAAGCCTGTCCATGGACCACCGCTGTAGCAAACTGCAAAAGGACCTACGAAATTACAATGATTACATTACACGTACTTTCTATTTATTCACCATTCTCCATATGAAGATATTTCTTTAATTATATTTTGACACGACGAATGACTTTCAGAAGGACTGCTAAAGATCACGTCACAAACAAATGCGAGTTTATTGTAGTGCTTGCTATGCTGTTTTTTGGTGGTGGGGCTGGACACTTTTGCCTTCCTTTATTCTGTGGTCTGATTGGCCAAAAAAAGACAATGATTTTCACTCAGGGCCATTATGAAAAACAACTGACGTTCTGCAGTTATGGAAAATATGATGTCGAAAATGTTTTACACAGAAATAGCCACCCACACTTGACAGTATTTGCTGTTGTGGCTGTTTACCAAGTGAAAGTGACTTCCTCTCTGCACCAGGAGTGAATTCTTATTTCAGTGACACCGCATGTCATTAATAGCACTTTTTAAAAAAACTTGTATTATATTTAAATTAAATTAAATTGTATTATAATTAAATTTAATTATATTTTACTTTAGGAGTAAAAGCTTCGATGATGGCAGCAGTTTGGCTCGACGAATAGACGAATTAAAAATATATTCATTTCAATGATCGTCCTTCCAGATTAGAAACAGATGGTGTTGACAGTGTTCACTTTTGTAGCGTGCACAAAAGCAAATTACAATCAAAATAAATGCTTGCCTTTGGTCCTTTTTAGTGGCCCCTTTTCACTCCCTTTACTCAACATATCGTTAGCCTACCGCAACTTTTGTAATTGCGCCATGCCTATCCAGAACATCTTGAGCTCTCCTCTCCCAGCGTGCTGTGCCACATTGAACGCATCACCCCCGCTTCGACCCAAACATTTGCCTTACATTAATCATTCTAATTCCTCCAGTCAGGCGGCCTGTCTTAAATCATCTGCTCCACATTAGCCATGAGAAACACACTCACAAACACACACACATGCCTGCACACAGCCACAAGCTGTGTCTGGGGGTTCATAGAGAGGAGACACAAAAACGGTATAGTTGTGTGTGTGTGTGTTGTTAAAGGGGGGGGGGGGGGGGGACACGAGGGTCAGCCTTCTCGGGATGAAGATAGAAGGACAAGAACAAGGAGTCTTCAGAGGATCTTTATTCGGGTGGGGAGAAATGAGGCCTGGTGTGGAGCAAAAAGGTGGTCGACCTCAGCTGTTCGGGCACCAGACACGTATGGATGAAAGCTCCCTTTGTGCTTCACGTTTAGGGCGGGTAACGGCCTAATGCATAGAAAAGCTATCTTCCTTTCCAACGCTTCACTTTAAATGTCGTATTAGCCTCAGCTGGGTCTCTCATCTGTGGGGAATGTACTTTACATCTGTGAGCCATTTCAAAAATAAGACTTATTACCTGTTGACACTCACTCTGTCTCTCTCAAACACATTTCGGTCATACACTGACATCATCCAAGCCCCTTTTTTGCTGCATCTTCACCAGGAAAAGTAGGTATCGATAGCACATCATGAAGCAAAATGGAGCACATTATTTGGCTGCAACAAGCAGATGTGGTGTTGATTAAGTCTCATCTCTGACCACAACTAGAGATTATGGTCAAATCAGGAGAACCCACATACCGACACATTTCCATGAAAGTTTTTTTTTTTTTTTTTTTTTTCGAGAAGTGCAAGTACATTTTTCTAGATTTGTTTTCAAATTTGTTTTGATTCCAAAACCACATTCATTTTTTTCCTGTGTCAAATAACATAATATGTGATATAGTAATACTTATGAATTAAGGGTTGGTTTCAGTAATTAGAGCCTCCCCCCACAATTATTTTTTCGTAAGGCATGGCAAAAATAACCAAATAATTGCAGGATAGTTGGACAACATTGCAAACTCAAATCTCAATACAGTGAGACCTCAACTTACAAACACCTTATCTTACAAACTTTTCGCCTTACAAACGCCAAATTTCTGAAAATTAAACCTTATAATAAGCACTATTTTCATAATACACACCCACCACGGCTGGCGGAGTGATCTTCGGCGGAAGCACACGACCGAACAGCACCAGAGCTTAAGTTACCAACAGTCCTTATGGAAGGTGACTCTCCTTCCATAAGCCATCAACGACCATCAAAAAGGTAAATAAAACTTTATTTTACAGCCCAGTTTATTTCTTTAATCACAGTCCTCATGTAATGTGCCTCTCTTTCCAAACAGCAATTCCCTTTGACCTTCGACCTCCAACACCATTCCATCAAGCCATCAATGACCATCACAAATGTAAATAAAGTGACTTTATGATACAATGCAGTGTATTTCTTTCATTACAATACAATAGCACATTTAATATACATAGAATAAGGTATGTTGTGTGTAGTTTTAAGGCTTATTTAGTTGAAAAGTTTATTTTATGGAAACCCGGGAACAGATTATTCCCATTTTAATGCTTTCCTATGGGATTTTTTTTTTCGATACACATTTTTCGCCTTACACACTCTGTCTGGGAAACAATTAAGTTCGTAAGTTGAGGTCTCACTGTACTAAACTTCAGGTTAGGTTTCTATATCCATACCTATGACAATATTGTCTTTGCAAAGGCAGGATTTTTGATTAAGAACCCTGCTAAAACATTATAATCATTATCCTTATTATTGTAGGATAAAGATCCCAGCCAATCGGCAATCAAAGGAAATTATAATAATGGAGATCAGTAAATACATATTTTAGAGTCTTCAATGTACATAATATGCATTTTTTGTCATGTAGAAGAAAGATGGAGTACCCGGTGATTCAAAATATTGAATCCCAGAATTTCGAGACAGTACACCTTGTTTCTTTATGTTCTTGTTAAAATAATTATAATTAAATAATAGTATTAATAAAAAAGGGGAAAAAAGTATTGAATTGCTACAAGAGTTTTCTGGAGTTAATTTTTTTTTTCTTTCTATGTACGTTTCAACAAGAAAAAGTAGCTTCAGACCAGATTGTGTTCGTGTTCAGTGAAAGTGGCCAACTGGATGTCATGTGACTGCTTGTGACCTTCTCACTTTACGCATAGAAACAACCTGCTCGCTCCACTTTCCCACAGCTTACCCTGTTATTTCAAAAAACCCAACTGAGCCCTCATATTAAGTCACTTCAGACAACTGTGGTGAAAAAAACTCCCACACAAAAATGTGCAATAATATACACATTTTTGAGTCTCGCTTATCGCACTCCTAATCAACCATGCGGAGGCTTGACTTGTGACACCTTCCTGCGAAGCTGAAACATTCCCTGCTGGCTGTTAGCTTCGGCGCCCGTGTCCTCTTTCCCCTCAATCGGCAATTAAATTCACAAAGAGCTGCTATATAAACAGTCCGGCATCTGGGGGGGTGGGGGGGGGGGGGTGGAAAAAAAATCTCACCACAGGAACGTCGCCAGTCTTTCTGTTATTAATATTTCATAGACTGCAAGGAAGGAGGGCTTGCATTAGAATTCCGAAATGTTTACAGTTAGAGGAT
>NC_142742.1:12827500-12912500 GCF_051943395.1 Hippocampus bargibanti | reverse complement strand
GTCTGTTCAGGAACATTTTTGCTGCCCAGGGTGAGACTGAGTGTCATTGAAACCCTTGCTGCTTTCTCATTTCCGCCTCCTCCTAAGGAGGATGCTTCGTGCAGGCGTGGCTTTGGCAGGTGGCGTGTAGGCCAGTGGACAGGAGGAGACACACACACATATATGTAGAGTGAGCGAAGATAGAGTGGGGTGCTCGGTGTGCAGCCAAGGCTCCTGGTGTAATTGATGTAATAGCTGTTTATCTTTCCCGCTGCGTTGTCCCCATCTAATGACAAGGCCGAGCCACAACAGTGGGTCCCTGCGACAAAACACTGGCACTGACTCTGCTGGCAGGAGGCTAAGCGACACTGCCGCTTGTAGCTGATGCCTTCCTGCCCCCTGCCAGAATTTATGATCTCACCACTGCCTCCGTGACTGCCTTACTTGTTTGATAAACATTTTTTATGCCTCTGGCACCCTCAAATGCTGGTGCTAGCCCTTTTAGTCTGGAGGCGTTCTGCCCTTGATTGTCTTTGTCGGAGAGGGAACTCAAAGAATAACTCATCTTCATCACTGCTTTTGTAGTTTGACGTCACAATTTTTATTATTGTGTAGGAAATATGCGAACAAATAGTGTAACTGTTACCCTAACTCATTGTGCTTGCAAGTTAAAGCTTTCTGTTGATTTGGTGAACATTTTAAAAATGTTTCTAAATTCTAATATTTGTTCCATCTTCTTCTTTTCTTTTCGGCTTTTCCCTTCAAGGGGTCGCCACAGCAAATCAGTGTCCTCCATCTTTAGAGGTTTGATCCGCATGTTTGTTTTGGCCAAGCTTTTACGTCGGATGCCCTTCCTGACACAACCCTCTGTATTTATCCGGGCTTGGGACCGGCACAAGAAGACATATGTCCCTTTGTGGCTACAGAACAAGCAACTCGCTCAGCCATAAATTGTTTTATTTCCCATAGTCTTTCAACTTTATAGCGTTTCTATTGTTGCCCAGTGCATTATTGTGATTTTCTCTTTCATCAGATCAGATCAGATCAGATTTCCCTTCTCATCAGATCGAATTTATATGTTGGCCTATCAGTGTAATGTAATTGATCCAAAGCCTTCCGAATCAATGCTAGTCCTGGCCAATTTAACTTAAATTACATTTAAAAAACACAAACAAACTGGACACTTGTAAATATGGGTTGATGCAATATATCAATATGCCTTTCTTGATACTTGCACTATGTACAGTTTTTTTATGAACGGTTTTGCACATTTACATTTGCACAGTATACAGTTGACATTTTTATTTTGGTATGCTTAGAATATCTTGTTTTCTATCCTTTCACCCCCACCCCATCCCCTTTCAAATTGCTGCTGTGGACTGCAAATTTCCCCATTGTGGGACAAATAAAGGTTTTCTGATTCTGATTTCTGATAAATACTGAGACCATTAATGTCACCAATCAGATTTCAAATTCACCCAGTAGCTGGCCTACAATAAACAATGTTTTTATTAATTTATTAATTTATTTGATTGGGTAGTAGAGCAATCCCTATTCGACACACTTATTTAATATTCAGAGTCTTGAGTGAGTCTCACGTTTCTTTTTTGTTACATCATACATTGTATTAGATATTGCTGATACTGAACTGTTCTGGATGATGACTGTGTCACATTTGTTTGCTTTGGTATTGTTGTTTTATGTACTGGTAATTGATTCTATAATTGCGTAATTATAAAGGTGGCAGTAAAAGTTTTTAGTTTTAAAGGTGGGGAAGTCCCAGATACACAGCCTGCTATTGACAAAATATTCCAGACCAAGAGAAAGACAATTTGAACAACAATTTATTTTAACAATTTTAACAACAATTTATACACGTACATTTTAAATTAAGGTCATGTCTTTGGGAGATGTCTAAATGTCACCAAGTAAATGTTATCGAAGATGACTAGTCAAATGTTAGCCTGTCTGCAAAGCGGAATTACGGCTAGAAAACTCTTAAGTCTATCTTTAACTTGGACATTTTGGGTCCAAACTGAGTGCTGACCATATGTTTCATCTCTGAGAAAGAGGTCACGAGTGGTATTACGACTTCAAAGTCGACCAAAAGCCTCATCTTGGCTCATGACCATTGCAGCTGTCTGATACCATCACAGATGTTCCCCGGTAGATCTGTGTCAATAGCTAGGCTGTGTGTCATGTTATGACTGTTCTGCTTGGGACAGTGGCTCTTTGATTTGTTTTTCTCTTGCAGTCACAGAGTTTTTCTCTTTAGCAGATTATATGACAGCATAGGCGGCTGGATAAGAATATAACTGAAAAGATTTTTTGAGAGAGTGTCGCATTCATTGTTCCTCTGGATTTGTTCTAAAGTGCATGCATGTATTGTAAAAGGGGGGGGGGGGCATGAATTGTTTGCAGATAAGGTCTAGCATGTGAGCTATTTACGTTTTTATTTCGCCGTAATGTTTTTGAGTGACTTGGCATGTGATCACATGGTGACCCTGAAGGCCATATCTGGGGTCTCATGATACAGTTTGTTTCCTTCATGGGGGCACACTGCTGCATGAGGAATTCCAGGAAATAATTTTTGCTCCTTTTCATCTGATGTGGATAATTAGTTCTATTCACGGTTTCGGCATTAATTCAGAATCCTTTCATGTTGAGACATATGGTACCCTTCTAAGCGTGTAATATATTAAGTTGAGGTAATGTAATTTATAAAAAATGATTGCTATCTTTGAAGGACACGTACCGGCGGCGCCATATGCAAAGGACCATCACCAGGCAGATGTCCTTCGACTTGACAAAGCTGCTGGTGACCGAGGACTGGTTCAGTGACATCAGCCCTCAGACCATGAGAAGACTGCTCAATATTGTTTCGATCACTGGTAAACAACATGTACACACTTCAATTCATCTCCCTTCATAATTACATCCTGTTTCGTTAATGTTCTTTTTTTAATTGTCATTTTGTTTTTTTTTTCCAGTGTGATTACCTACGAAGTCTACTCTCTTGTTGGCAGGTCGTCTGTTGCGTGCCAATCAGATAATCTTCAATTGGGATCGTCTGGCATCGTGGATCAATCTGACTGAGGAGTGGCCCTACAGGACGTCATGGATTATCCTCTTCTTGGAAGAAAGTGATGGTGTGTCTGATCAGGTCGCTCTCAAGACAATCTATGAGAGGTAAGAACACAAAAAGTAGTCCTATTCTTAATGTGTATAACAAAAAAACTGATCCATTATTTTTGGTGCAATGGTATTTTCAAGGAGTGTCGTCACAAACATGTCTAAAGTTGCATTTATGGTTCCAGTTTTGTCACAGCTGATGTGAATAATTTTCCCTCAAAATTGCCAGAGGTTTTGCTGTTCAAACTTAGATACACTCTAACGTGGTTCCAACCAGACCTCTGTGTGCTCGATCACCCAAGCCTTTAATTCTGCCACATTTCAGTCAATGTTAGTAATGTAGTAATGTTGCGTGTCTTCCAAATCATTCCTCATTCTCCCTTTGTGGGAACAGTACTTGTCAAAAATGTTCTCTTATTTGCTGCTATTGGGGCGATGATTACAGACTTTCAAGTGACTGCCCAATATTTAGCCCCAGTAGCCTAATCGGCCAAAGCGCACTGCTTGTTAACGAGGACCCACACACCGTTGTTGTTTTAAAACAAGATTGTCTTGATTTAATCATGTTTATGATATTTATCCGAGTCGGGTCACCATCTTTAAATATTTTTTGATATGGATTGAACCTTGAGAGTTACTTGTGTGATTTTAGAACAGCAATTTGAAGATCTCAATTTTTATCAAACAAGACTATTTGAGTTCCAAGAACTACTACAGGAGAACCCTACAATCCCATGAAGAGAAACTTGTTGCCTGTTGCACAAGATACATGATTTCTTAAAACTATATCCAAGTGAGGGAGTACTGAAATTCGTGCCATTTTAAAAGGTTAACGTTGCCCCAAAGTGCTCATCTGACAAGCCAAAGTATTCAATTTGATTCTTGGCATTTAATACTTTTACTGAAAATTTCTCCATGTTTCTTATGAAAAGGCTCCAGTAAATAACTTGCTGCCGGCTAAACACATCATCGTCACTGAAACAATTGTCTTATCCCCAGGTTACTGTAAATTATGTATTTGTTTATTTTTTCCTTTCCCTTTTATTTCAATGGTCTAAATACTTTTGACCATCAGGTGGCAGTAGATGATTTTCATTTCCAACAGCCTTCAAATGGTAATTAGTGCCATAGCTGTGTGCGCGCCTCAATTTGTTTTATTATTTTTTGCCATTATGCATGCATCAAATTATGACTCTATTAAAGTATGCAAGTTAGAATAATGACTTGACATGGTTTTCTTCGAAGCGGTCAAATTAGTCTGCGATGTCTTTGTCGGAGAGTGTTGTCTGCACACCGGTGCGGTGACATGACATCTTCGTGCATATGCGGGCACAGATGCTCTTAGGAGGAGGGCCATTGCGGGCTGAGTTGCTGGGGTTTGGGCGCTGTTGTGCATCAGTCGCTGGCCTTTAAAGGTTGCACTCTGTCACAATACACTAGCGCCTACAACTCCTGCGGCAGGGAAGTGTCACACACACTTAATGTCAGCCGGTCACCCAGCTAAATTCAAAAGACAGGCCTCCTACATCCATGGAAAACCACCTCCTTATTAGAAAAGTATTATTGTTTTTTTTCCCCAGTCATATCTTGACTTTGTGGTCATGAGAGAATGACAAGATTATGATTTATTAAGTCTGCTAACTCTTGAATATTATGGTTTAAGTCTGCGTCACAGCAATGTTATAGGAAGTAAACATGAAATCCTTGTGAGAAAAAGAATATCCAATAAAAAGCTGCAATTTAGCAAGGCGTGGGTGTGAGCTCACATTTGCTCATTAGGCCTAATGTAACCATCTTCCTGTTCCTGACCAGCAGCGTTGTCTGTCTTCATCTTCCTCCTCACTGGGTGTCTTTCCAAATGGCCGCTCTGTCTCGTTGTGGCCGTCGGACAAATGACGTTAATGACGATGACATCTTAAACAGGCCTCGCCTTGGGGCCTAGTCTTGTGCACAAATCTACAATTGTTAAGACTCAAATCTTTGCACTACTTAAACAGAATGAATAGCATCTTCAGATGTCTAAGGTAATCCTAGACATAAAATTCAAAAACACTTTGACTGAGTGCTGTCTGTCTTGTGTACATCTAAATGCAGTGTTGGGTTGCTCCACAAAAAGCAACCACATTACTCGAATTGATTGCTTTTTGTTGTAATAAAGAAATAAAATACATCATTATCTGGAATATATAAACTAATTTAATGCACTGGTAATATATGTACACGACAGTACTTCAAAGTACTGATGTCATTCACAGTTTTAAACAATTCACCAATTCCCGAGAGACAAAATGGTTATAGTCATGACTGTCTTAATTAAATGTTGGATTATTTATTTGTAAGGTGGTTTTTCCCATTTTTGAAAAAATGTAAGTGTCTTAACTGTACTGTCATACCCCATTATACTGTCATACAACAGTATCATTCATTTAAAATGAGCTATACTAAATTATGCTTTGACACTTTTAGCTGTATATGTTTTAAGTCGCTTGTTGAGAGCATTGCAATCTAACCAACAAACTTCATTTTTATAGATGTCTAATCCGATTTATATCCTTAAAATGGTCTTTTTTTAAATACATTGCACATTTTGCTTTTCAGCAGAGAACTGGGCGAGTTCTTACACAGCAATACTGAGCGTTAATAAGTGAATATATTAGTGGTGAAGTGAATGTGGGGGTGAGTCAGCCCTTATAGGTCAGCTGTCGCCCTGCATCTCAGTCACAACCCAGTCGGCTCTTCGTCTCTTCGTCTCTACTCCTCATTATGAGCGTCTGATCAGAACATCATTTTCTCAATCGTAGACTGGAGGAATAATGCCCAATAATGCTCAGAAGTCATTTTTGAATGCTGCTTTTGAGATTGGGGGGAAATAAAGAGCTGTGGGGTTTAATCCTTGTCAGGTGAGCTTTCATGTGGGTTAATCCATGCATGATTAAAGGACAACCGATGTCACTTTTTTGTTTTTTAACTGACATCAGAATAACGTTTTATAGCATCTAAAATACCCAAAACATTTTAGTCAAATGCAAAACACCAGTTAAAATGACTTAGTGTCCAAAATCTGCAAAAAAATTGATCTGCCAATTGGGCATTTTCAGAAAATCCCGCCCCCAGTTCGTGACGTCACGCCAAGACGTCTTGCATTGCTGGAGAATCCAAACAATGGCTTCAGATTCGGAGAATATGCTTTCTTGTTACACATCCAGTTATGAATATGATTCAAATAGTTCTGAAGAGGAAAGCATACATGTTTGCAAACGATTAAAGAATTATATGTGCCATTTTGAGGCAACATTGGGGGAAAATCTCTCACCAAAAAAAAAGAGGCACAAAATGGCGACCTCCAGTGGCCACCTCCGCTTCCACAGGCTGATAAATTCGTCATATGGAGCTTGGATGCCCTCTTCTCACGGCTTTTGGGTGCAACACGGTTCTCAGACCAAACATGTACAGCAAAATACATTGACGTGATGGAAGGACTGCTACAATGTGTCTTTTTTCGGTCAGGGGGCGGTCCTTTCGTGACATCACATACTGACTCGTCACCAACTCAAAAACAAGACTTCCTGAATATTCAGAGCGAGTCTTAAAACGTAAAATATAGCTATATGCGGTGGAATCTTATTAAAATACGCTCAGTAGAAGTCATTTGAAGCCATTTTACAAATTATGGACACAACTTGTCCGGAGACGTCGGTTGTCCTTTAAGTACAGTAGTTGGCAAATATTTTAAACACAGATCTGCTCAGTAATGACAAACACTCTTTGTGATATCCCGAACTTAAATGCAAGTAGGAATTAATAATTGTCATGAGAGAATAAAAGATCTCAGCGAAAGAATTACAGTAAAGCCTCCAAAGTGGAACACAACCAATTTCAAAACAATTTTCTTCATAGGAAGCAATTTAAAGGTGTTACAGTACAATAAAAGATTGTTGCTATATTTCAAATTTGGAACTAAACCCCGATCCATACCAATATTCACCTGAAATAAATACCCTTTTCTCTACATTTATACAATCAATAAACATTGAGCTGGCCCACTGTAGTTCTCAGTGACTCAATTTATGTTGTATATTTGTCAAATCAAAAGCAAAACATGCTTGTAGATGCATATTAAACCAAAGACTTGCTTTTT
The DNA here is from genome assembly GCF_051943395.1 of Hippocampus bargibanti. Lineage (NCBI taxonomy): Eukaryota > Metazoa > Chordata > Actinopteri > Syngnathiformes > Syngnathidae > Hippocampus > Hippocampus bargibanti. The sequence continues at coordinate 12,905,251 of NC_142742.1, read as the reverse complement.
CTGAAACCGATTATGTCATCACACATGGTGTCTATTCGACCTCCAATTTTCATTAGAATATTTTTGCCAAGAAGTTTGCTGAGCAAATAATTCTGCCTTTAAGGCATTCAGCATTGCTGGCTTCTCTGTACGAGAGCTGTGAAATGTCTTAAGAAATGTTGAGCACTAATTACGGTAGTGGGCGTAGACCAAGCAATACAGCCTTTAATCTGATGGAGAATGTGAAATCGGTTTATAACCTCAGCAATTTACCTCGTTATGGTCAAAAAAGAGAGCGGGCTGACCAAACTGATGCAATGTAACATCAGATGCCAATTGTGTACAATATGCCGCAAATATGTCTGAGAGGTTTTGACTCAAATAGTTTAAACCAGGGGTCTCAAACTCCAGTCCTCGACATCTGCTTTGCTGCAGGTTTTTCCATCTCTCCGTACTGCACCACACCTGTATCACACTATCAGAAGTGTGATCCGGCTCCTGCAGAGCTTGCAGATTAGCTGATCAGGGAGAGATGAAAAATATGCAGGAAAGGGTTCCTTGAGGACTGGAGTTTGAGAATCCTGATTTAAACTGTATCTGATAAAAAAAATAAAAAAAAAACGTTTGCGTGACAAGTTTTGGAAGGGCATTTAAATAAATTACAGTCTGAGCTGTGCGCCAGCATTGCGGTCCGCTCAGCACACCGTTGCTGCCGATTGAACATGAAATGAAGCAAGACGCATTTTGGACACGCTTATTACTATTCCTGTTTGTACTGTTGTTCACACTCAAATTGAATTTGAACGCACTGCCTCGTGACAATCACAGTCAGTGTTTTTGCATGTCTTCATCCTTTGCTTCCTCTCAGGGATCTGTTTTTCTTTAGGTTTGCTTACTATTAGAGCCTTAATGACAACAAGCTCACTAGCGTCTCTTCTGCTTCATGGTGATTGCCCAAATGCAGCCTACCACTTCTAAATACCATTAATATGCCTTTCCTGTCGATTTCCTTGATGTACTTTCAAGTCATTACATCACATCTATCCAATCAGTCCACATGTAGGTTAATTTACTGGATTATCCTCAAGACTCCTGACAATTATGCCAATGGGTTTTTCATAAATTACCGTTGCAGTGTTTTGAGAATTTGAAAATTGAACCAACATTTACAATTATTTGTTTTGAACTGCCCCATTGAGTATTCATTGGGTGAATTGCTGTTAAGTAACGGGGTTGCACAACATGCTTGTTTCATAAACCGATATCTTACTACCACTGACTGAGTCAACTGCAGACATTCTGAGCTGGCAACCTCAACTCAACACCTTAAACCTGCTTCTTATTTTTAGCCATAATTGAAGCAAAGGAGCAGGACTGTATTACAATAAATAGGATTGTCCTTCGACAACATTTTATTGTGTGACTCTCAACTGAATTATTGATTATTCATTAAATTGCTTTTAAATTATTTAATTGGATGGGAGAATCTGGAAATGTATGATGTAGATTCATTCTGATTTCAATTTAGAAAAGTATTCTGGCGTTGTAATTAAGGAAATGGTGTATTTGTGCTTCCATTCCACTCCACCAGCTAAATGTCCAATGAAAAAAAATTGCTGTAAATTTCCTGACATTCTAAATCACTTTGCTACACAATGGGCAGTGGAATATTGGTTTGCATGCTTGCCTGACAGTTGAGAGATTTATGGTTTGAATCTTGATTCAGACGTTCTTGTGTGGAAGCTCAACTGTGACTTGAAGAAGGACAAACACAATAGAAAGTACATGGATGGAACATACCATGAGTGAATAGTGAATTTGCTGCACCATATCAATCAGACCCATTTGATAGTGTATCCATACAGCACACTGTCTGTCCAACAGATTATCTGACTTCGAGCTAGAGCCGTCTACTTTTCTTTTCCTTAGAGGATGATGGCTTGCATCTGCCACTCAAATGAGACACTGCTCATGCCCGTGGAGGTGACAAAGCCAAAAAACTTCCTTCACTGCGCTTAGTGATCCTTCTTTTTCACTGCACTCATATGTATTATTTCTTATACGATGTTTGTCAAATGTTATTTCATTTGCAAAATGTAAACAAAAATTGGCCAGACAGAATGACTCCAACAGCCAAGAAGGTATTGAGAAAAAGTCTTCTGTGTTTCAGTGCGAGCGGGTTCTGTTCAATCCCCACAGCGGGTTTATTCTTGGACGCCCAAATCCTGTTTTCAGCTGTAAAAAGTGCCATTGGTCCACTGAGCAGGTTTCCTGCTCTGCTCTGACATCTGGTGCCCTGTGTGTGCCAGGATGCCCCTGCTGTACGTTGAAGTGGGTTTCTGGCGCCGCACCTGAATCTTCTGATCAATACACTAACCCACAAACACACAATCTAATGGATGCCGCACACTTGACCACATGTTCACACCGGAGTTGTAGTAAAAGTGCAAACATGCAAACAATCTTTGCCAATGCAGTTCAACATATGTGCTCATCAAGTCACACCTAAAACTAGCGCTTGTAGTTCCTGCCTCACAGACGCACTTCGCTCTCTCACCAGTAGAAGAGCATATGTCATCCTCAATTCCTCAGAGAATCCGTGCAATTAATCAGACCCTACGATGCTGGCTGCGTTCAACAAACATGCACATTCACACAGTGCAGGAAACGGAACCCTGCAAACAAAACTGCTGTCAGCTAAGGTTAAAAACAAGAGCTGAGAGCCGCAATTAAACAGGCGTTTCAGGTTAAATGATTTGAGACTGTCTTAATAGTCATCTTGGTGGCTGTTATCTCCAACCTAGTCTCACGTGTACCTTAGGTTTTATTTACTAAGATCCTAAATAGCGAGTGCTCAATTGTGTGTTCATTTAAACAGAGTGTGCTGCCGTGTTAGGTGTGATCTCGTTTGGATTATTTGCCAATATCCTCAATTGTATAAACATAGTTTGTCATCATATATAATTCATTCACTGCAAGATGTGAATGCAAAAATGTGTCCACTCCGGTGCCAGGGTTTGTGTCATTTCACACAAATTGCAGGACCCACAGAATATTGAGTTTTAGAACACCATAAACATTCAATGCAGCGTAAGAAACCTTATACTCTCTTCAGAAAAAAAAGGTTTCTTTTGAGCTTACTTGGTTGTAGAGTTATCTGCACTGAAAGTGGGTGTGGCTGTATATAAGGTAAATGCTGCTCCCTTGTGGGAGGGAAAACCATTGCCAGAGGTCTGATCGAAGCTTCCAACGCACCCTCCCGCAAGAAGAAATCAAAACCTTTTCGGGAATGGCGCTCCACGTCATGCCTTTCGATTCCCGAATACATTCGGGAGTGGCAGTGAATGTGTTAATAAAAGCAAGCTTTGACAATTTAAAACATTTGTGAGAGCACCACAGGTGCAAAATTAAGTTTGAAGTGATGGAATTGGAAGTGTTCGCGGAAGAGAGAAAATTATAGTGTTGTAAAAATGTGTGTACAGCTCAGATAATTTTGGTAAAGCCGGAAACAGGGAGTGAATTTGTGACTTTGGCCGACGTTGACATACTAGTTTTGGTCCTGAAGTGAGTCATTTGACCTGTCCCAGCCCCTCTACTTTGCATTGGGGGCACTGCTGTTCATTTGTTTGTTTCTGCTGCTTTTTGTGATGCCGGTTGAAATTGTCGCGTTTCCCATTACATTACACTCAGCATTTGCAAAGGCGATACACACCACCCAACTTGTCAAGATGATTTCCTTTCTTGCCAAATCCAAAGCATTTCCACATGTGTGAACGCATTGTGTTATCTTAAAACATTACTCTTCCTCGCCGCCATGATATACAGAATGTTGGATGATTGACGTAAATAACCGTTCCCTACCATAGACAATGTATACGAGCCCAAGACAATAGTATGACAGTTGATTCAAAATCACATTTGAACTGGAATACAAAAAAAATGACAATTTTGAGTGCAAAATTATTTGGGTATTTTCATTCAATCGATCAATACCTTATAAAAATGACATTGTGTCAAAAACTTTTCATATTACCCCAACAAAAAGATTGCCCAAATTCTGAATAGCAGATCTGAAGTGGAGTTTGAATTTGTAGATTCAACTGTATATTAATGTGTCCTTTATTTGAGACAAACATTTCTTTACACATCAAAACTTTATTTATTTTTGGCTTTTATAATCACATTGAGAATGAATATGTAGACAGGCAATTTCATTCTTAATTAGAGACACTAATATCTGAAGTGCTGAAACATTATGACGACACTCTCCATTTAGGGTTTCTTTAATCATTGTAATTTGGTTGCAATTATGTGCTGGGATAAAAGTGCCGCTCCAGCGCTTCAGTGGGTGGGTGATTCCCTTTATGTGAAATCCTTTTAATACGATTTCAGATATCTAGCTGCGGAGGAAAATGGTCGGACCCTTGTCTGTTCCTTTCTTCGGCGTGAGTGCTTTCTAAACTTTTCCAGTCGGTAGTTGATTCTAGTTAAGTGTAAATCCACTTATTTCCTAAGAATTCATGCCCCCAGTCCCTTACCGAACACGGGCTTTGCATCTATGTAACAGAAATGCCCTTACTGTCTATTCCATCAAAATACTCTAAAATATTGAAGAGGTTTATAGTTAGTTATACTTCTTACTGTGCTAAATAGGCCACTGACTGTAGTACCTAGAAAAGTGCAGGTGACACTAAGTGTGTGTATGTACGTGAGTTGTGTGTGCGCCCATGTGTGTGTGTGCGTGTGCGTGAGTTAAGACTGGACAATTTCTATGTTAGTGTGTGTGAATGGAAAGAACGTCTAGCGGCATTCTTCGCTACAAAATCCTTAAAGCCCCTTTCAGTTGTAAGCTGAGGTTGATGGATTAGTCTAATTGGTCTGAAACAGGAGAAATGCTTTGTACCATTTCCATTCAAAGAAAAGAATCATAAAAAAACTTCTACACACTTCTCTGCTTTTCAGTCACTCTTTATGGACAGAAAAAAAGTCAAACATTTAAATGTTTTCTAATTTACAACAGATTATTTTCTTACAGACAGTGGTTTTTTTTAGGTGTTCAATTACCTTACATGTTTCAGCGTATACTTCCGCCTTCGTCAGAGTGTCACGGATGTTGTTGTGACGCGCCTTTTTCAGCTGATGTTACTATGAGGGCGTGACCTACCTGTCATATCTGACAGGCAAGTCACGCCCCCCTCACCCTCCCACTGTCCGCTCGTCCCTCCAGGATACTGCTCCAGGTGGTAGAGAGCATGTAAGCTCCCTCATCCCTGTTGATGGTCCGTGGTTCTCGCTTCTGGATTTCAATGGACTCCCTGATCCAGTGCTGCAAAAGAGAGAATCACATCATGGACTGGCAGAAGGCCAGAGTCATCCGCACCGAAGAAAACAAACATCAGCGCTGGATCAGGGAGGCCATTGAAATCCGGAAGTGAGAACCAAGGACCATCAACAGGGATGAGGGAGCTTACATGCTCTCTACTACCTGGAGCAGTATCCTGGGGGGACGAGCGGACAGCGGGGGGCGTGACTTGCCTCTCACGTCTGACAGGTAGGTCACGCCCTCATAGTAACATTCAGCTGAAAAAGGCGCGTCACAACAACATCAATGACACTCTGACGAAGGCGAAAGTATATGCCGAAACATGTAAGGTAAGTGAACACCTAAAAAAGCCACTGTCTGTAAGAAAAGAATCTGTTGTAAATTAGATAACAAGGAGACAGTATGAACTTAACACAACTATTTAAATGTTTTACTTCTTCTTCTTCTCTACCTTTTGGCTTTTCCCTTCAAGGGGTCGCCACAGCGAATCAGTGTCCTCCATCTTCAGAGGTTTGATTCTCATGTTGTTTTTTTTGCCCAAGCTTTCACATCGGATGTCCTTCCTGACACAACCCTCTGTATTTATCTGGGTTTGGGACCGGCACAAGAACACCTATGTCCCCTTGTGGCTACAGAACAAGCAACTCGCTCAGTAAAAGGCTCCCAAACAGAAAAAGGTCATCGGCACAGAAATGTAAATGGTGTATTGAGACGGCAAAAAGAGTGGTGATGGCTGATGTTGTGGTATTGCTGTACTTGTGCTCAAACTGCTAGAAGGTGGGAGCGATTAATATAAATAGAAGTGCATAGTTTCAATAGATTGCAAGAATCACCGCGTTAAGTCACATCACTTGATTATTGAGATGTGAATTAATTATTATAGGTATGTGCGAATATTTTTGTCCATATCATTCACAAAATTTTGCCTCTTGATTTTTTTATTTATATATTTACTTTTTCGTTGGCAAAACCACCTTATTTGAGGTGCTATTTGCGGTAGCTGGCTTGCCATTTTTCTGGGCCTGACAGTGTACAGCAATATACTCTATAGTCTTTGCAGTGCTTTGTTGCTGTGCTCCGTTGTCTTGCTGTCTCATATTGAAATAGTTTGGCCAAAATCCATTGGCACATGAATACAGGACACTCTTAGTTGTTCTCTGTTATTGTCATTTGCAGGACTTTTTTTCTCAGATGATGCATTCAATACAATGTGGTTTTCACTGTTCGTAAAGTGACGGAACTGACCCGAACTGGTAATATGTGGCGAAAAAGCAGCAATAACATCCTGTCGGCATCATGGCTTTTCAGAATCCAATGGAATGCATCCAAAGAGGACAATGTGGGGAATCATCCTTTCCTGGTTCTGTTGAAGAGATTGCTACATGCCCTGATCTTCATGCATTTGCTTTGAAAACAGCTTTTGAACCGTGGCGTTATTCCATTGCCAACCACTGAGGATTTATCTCTCAGATTTATCTGCTCGAACAGTGTATGCCATATTGTCATGATACAATCCTTGAGCTGACTCAAGTGAACAAACCTTTGTTTGAAGTCAAAATTTTTCCACGCATTTGTTTTGCAGCATAATTTTCCTTTCCCGGTTCATTATGTTATTCAATACTGATTTGGTCACTGACATTTTCCCGCTCTCATCTTGAATACTTCCTCATCGGACCAAGCATTACCATTTTATATTGAGTTTAGCTTTTCACAATAATGCTACATTGTTCCGATTTTTGGTGCACAAACAGACTTACTAGATATGTATTGTCTTCCACAGAGGAGCTCATTTGTCTTCCCAGTGTAGCACATTGCATCTCTTCGCTCGGTGGTGTTTCGGCTGGTCTGTTACAGCTATCAAACAACCACATGCATCCTTATGAACTCTGCAGTGGAATTAGTGCGCTGTAAATGTGTATAAATCACAAATCTGAGGTTTAGTGTTTGTGCTGTTCCTCAAGAAATTAAACCTATGTTATAATCTCTGCATAGGGTTCGGTTGAGTTTTTTTTTTCCCCAAGTCTGGAAAAAGCATCTGTGTTTCGGGCTACACATGAGTTTAATCAATGAGAGAACCAGTGTCTTGAGCCCGGTTCATCGAGAGCACTGCTCACTTAGCTCTGTCTTTATCAGCCTGTTGTGTTTCTTATTAGTGTGACTGTTTGTAGCTTGCATGGGAAGGCATGGGTCCAGCTTAATTTATCGGACTCAACCATGCCGTATATGTAGATGCACACTAGACATCACCGCAAATCCAAAGTTGGCACTGTCATTTGCCGAATGAAGAAGAGATTGGCATGAAGAGCAAATGTGTCCCTCCACATTACTCAGCACATTTGATACAAGTCAAGAAAATGTGCCGGATTTTTAGGAGACAAATAACACGGCAGCGTCTAAAGTGAAAACACATTTCTGCTCTCCCCCTCTGACTTCGTGGTAACTGGCAATATGTAACATTCTTTTGCGATATGTATGCCAGCCTCCTTGCCTGTGGGTCCGCTGCTTTCCTACAGAGGGCCTCGCTTGCTTCATCCACACACACTTGGCAGACAAGGTGCCAGGGGCTGTGACTCTGCCCGGCAGAGGAATGCGCCGACCCCGTGCCTGGTTAACTTCTTCACCCACGCGCTGTTGCGTTGGTTGTGCAGCCTCTGACATTGACGCTCTTGAGCTGCTCAAGCACAAAGCACATAAGGCTTTGTCTGTTCTGTAGGCATTCCTCTTAGTCTTTGGGCCCCTTTATGGAAATGTTTGGCTGCGGGACCACCTCTTTGTGTGCGCATGTTGTCTCTAAGCACGAAGGGCAGCTGTAAAGCAAAGTCAAGTGGCACATTCATGCTTCCACCTTCCAAAGACAGGATGGAAGGCATGGTGAGACGATTTCTGCTCATTCCCGTCAGCATGTGGGAGGCTGAGAGGAGAAGAAAAGCTGTACTCCTCTCAGCTGTTGGACCTATTAGCATTTGGATAAGCTCTGAAAGCTCCCAGTGGCCGAGCCACACAGAGGGCAGTCAGACCTAAGTGCCTGTACTGCTTTGGTTCTAAGCTGGGCCCTGTCAATTGGTCCATTGTGTAGCCATGGCTGCTGTGATGCCTCGTGGCCTCCATCTCACTTGTCACCAGCCAGCTTAAAAGTATCAAACTCCATTTCCTGGATGCTCCTAACTAAAGCATCGCACTTGTCGTTTGACAACTCGATTGCTGATAAGAATGCCTTTGTTGCCTCCTTTGCTGGCTGTGAGAATGACTCACTGAAGTGAGTTGCGTCAGTAGCCTGATGCCAAGGCTAACAACTCATTCTTCCTTATCTGCAAAGGATGCCATTTGATGTGGTTGAACCCCATTGTCATTTTATTGTGTACTGGTCACGCTTTCGCACCATTCCAGCACTTCCCCTGCTTTGAGCTCTTTATCATTTTCCTGATCAAATGCCCACTGATTGGCTCACTCTCCTTTGTAGCAATGAACTGGTGTGAGTGTTCTTGACTGGCCAGTCAGCCGGGACTGTGAGAAATGAACCTCAGACAATTCCTTTTCCCCCCTCCTTTTTCCTTTCCATCATTTTTAGCGTGCTGATGGGTGGCTCTTTTTTTGGGCATCCCACCCCAGCTCCATTCTTATTGCTGGAAGAAATGCTATTTTGCACTTTGCTGATTTTAGGGAGAAGAGAGCCCTTCACAGTGAAAATTTAAACCATTGTAGCTAATATCCCTCTAATAAACAGCTTGATTGTCTGTGGCTGCACTATGAAGAGAGAGAGAGTCCCTGGCTCCTGTTGGTCTGCATCTGCGTACCGCTAATAAACATCACTAAGCCTACTGGAAATGTGGGAAAACAGACTTCTCTCAGTCTGTACCCGGGTTAGCACAGTTCATGGGAAAAAGGGACCAAATACACAATGTACATGAGCGAATGACTCATATCATCATGTCAAAAACCATTGAATTTCCCATCCTTACAGTCCAGTGGTGTACAGGGAAGTTCAGCTTTTGATAGGGACACCTGGATGTGCAGCTAACTTCCGCACCATATTCCCAGCAGACACCAGGTGATCAAGGTTCATCTATTTGCCAACATGCTGTGAAGTTGACCTTTTGGCTCTGACACAAGGTTTTAATGGGAAAAGCACTGAGAATACTTTGTCCTCTAGATCCCAGCTGTGTGTCCTCCAGTGTTCACAGCACTTATTATATCTCTGTCTCTGCATCTGTGTTTTATGGATAATTAAGACGGCATGTCTTTAAGTGGGTCAACAAAGTTTTGATTGTTTGCCCTGACAACACATTCAAGTGGTTCTGTGTCTGTTTCACTCCAGGAAAGTTCCTTACTTAATTTTGGCATTCTCCTCCAATCGTGCATCTTGCCAAACTTGCACATTTGGTTAGAGAGGTCCTGCAACCACAAGGTCACAGTTTTGTGCCCTGCAACAGCTGATCAGTCCATCACTAGCCATCTGTCCTGTCAGAATGTCCTTGAACACCAAGGTGGACCCCTACCTGCCCGTTGAGCTTGAGCTGGCTGGATTGGAAAGGCAATAAAAAAGTAAAAAGTGGCTCTGAATAAACTTGTGCGCCGGCTACCCATCACTCAACCATGATACATTTACCGCATTGGAATTCCTCCAGGCTGATGGAGCCATTTCCACCAGTACGCTAACTGGATTATCATCGCTGTGAGTTTGAATATTCACTAACAATGTGTTGTGTTGAGCCCTCGCCAGATGCTGACCTCTCCCTGACTTTGTGAGAATGCTACCGCAATTGACGTGATCATTGAATAAAGTCACACTTGGGCCAGCCAACTGGCTAAACTCAAATAGACTGAAAAAAAATCAGACTGTATACCCGGCAGTGATTAACTAGAAAACAGAGTAGTTGACATATGCAAAGGACATTTAATTTAAACGTTTGCTGTTATGCATGATCTTTTGATTATGAAAGTTTCATTGTGGAAATTTAAACCTTAGCAATTTTATATGCATGTTGAGAATGTTTTAGAAAAGGGAGGAATACGCCCCCATCAATTTTAGAAAGACCACGATTCATCCCCTGCACTTTGGCAAGTCAGGTGAGAAAATTGGCATTTAAACAGATAATTACATTTAACTCTTCCAGTGGGATGGACCTGGAGCCTGCATAGTATATCTCGTAATGCTACAACAATTTATGTGTTTAAATTGGACACAAACATTTCATCAAAATTTTATTCGACCTAATTCCTGATGTCACATCTCCAACTTCGTAAATCAGCCGAATCTTACAAGTCAGATATTAAATTGCTGCTAATCTTGACATTATAATTACCATATTACTGCGGTGGACCGTCAGGGCCTGCAAGGCCTTCTCTGTTGGCCTAAAAATATCTGAATCACAGACTGATGTTAATTATATCTTGTCCACGAATTTGTATTTAATTATTCCAAATTGTCTTTCAGCATCCTTTCATTGCTTTTCCCCCATTGTGCTGCTTACAGACGTGTGTGTTTTCGTATTTAAGCATTTGACCAATCACATTTCAGCCATCATTTTTTTTACTAGGGTCAGAAATCTACCTGGACGCCTTCACAATCAGTTCTGCTGGCCCTGTCGCATCAAATGTGTCAATCAAACTGTTGCTTTAACCAATCAGATTTCGAGTGTTGAGCCAAACTCCTTCCCGCAGGCTCTGGTAAACGTCAGCGTTTTCGGAAACTGTAATAGCCTAGACACTAGCCAATCATACTATCACTAGCCTTGTGACAAGATCTAACTAGCCATAGCTAGTAAGCACTCTGTATCTGTTGCAAGCTGCATAAGCAAATATTGTGTTGATTTATTAGAGGTTTTGTCAACCCACAATGGCTGAAGGAGGAGAAGAAATGGATTTGGTTGCATATTTACTGTTAAAGCCATTTTCAAGACAGACATTTCAATAAAAAAATGGACATAATTAAGAAAGGTAGGATGGTACTAGTGCAGTGTGTTCAACCGGAAACAAATTCCTTGTGTGTTCTACATACTTGGCAATAAAGATGATTCTGATTCAGATTATTTCCTGGCTAACCATACCCTTTAGTGGACTTGTAGTAAATCACACCACACTTTTTTTCAGTCGTAACTGTGGATTGATTCAAATGTCGCACTACTGAAGGCCTAGGGGTGATATGCACGGCTCACCACTGCTGTAATGTGTACAATAAGGCACAGCTAAAACATTCAATTTTCTCAAAAGCCTAATGTGTGCTTTATAATCCTTATATATAGTTCAATATTGTAATTTCGTGGATATTATACTGTATTTGAAATGTTCTGTAAAGTGCATTGTGACAGTTGCAACGGCTGCTAATGCTCTATCTAAATAAAGTCTGACCCTAGTTTCATGAAATATGTATCAGACAATGTTTTGATATTTTTGCTGGACTGAGCATAGTTTTGAAAGTGTTGTATCAGTTAATGTTCTAATTTACCTACACAATATACCAACACATTTGCAAGGATAGAATTGTGTCCACTGAAGTCCCAAGTCAGAGATGGAGGCAAAGATTAGGAAAATGCCTGTTCCTTGCTGGAGACTCCACATGGATCTGATAAGAGCGTCATATTGCGTTGATGAACGGTTGCTGTCACAAGTCGTTTGGAAATTCATATTTTCTTGTCTCAATGATCAAATTACCGACTACTGACCTTTGGGTGTTGACTTGCGTCGTGGCTTAGGCATGCTCTAAAAAGTTGTGTGAAAATTCCCACTTTACTCAGTATTCTCAGATGTTGTTACCAATTGAAACAAAAAATGTCACATGAATTCCTTTCGTGTGAACTTCTGAACAGTAAACTTGCCCCTGTGTTATAAACGCGAGCTGAACTGTGACAGAGTAATGTAACCATCCCAGAACTTAGTGTTTACGACGGGCTTGTGATAACAAACATCATGTTAACTGCAGCGCTGCAGCATGACGCGCTTCCGTCTGCAGCTTGCTAAATTGCTCTGATTGTCATCTTCTCAGGTTTCCTCCTCTGCTCAGAGAAGATAACGTCCCTCACTCTATCTGTCCTTGAACATGCACCTCCCTATGCTATCTTGTCTTCTCTAAATCTTGCCAATCTGATGGGGACAATGATGATGACCGTTTCATACTGTATCTCTTCCATCTTAACTGTGCTGCTTGCTATTTCCTCTTATTTTCAACCAGACTAAGGTGTGTCCCATATTTTGTGTATTCGGTATTGAGACATTCTTCACCTCTTAATTCGTCCCGTGTTTTAATTCTTCATTATAATGAGACATTTTTCCGAGCTTCAACTCAAAATTTTGACTGCGAGAATCATTTGGGTTTTTTTTGGCATCTTTCAATTCCAACATGAAAACAATGCCCATAAAGTCATGTTTGGATGAATTGAGTGAAAAACAGGAAAACCTGACCAGATTATTCGTAATTGAAAACCAACACTTCTGTTTATATCGGGTAATTTTTGAACATTTGCACTTTTCCTTTGAAGGCTGTCCAAGAGTATTCCCACCACCAAGGATGTGGAGCCCTTGCTGGAGATCGACGGTGACATCCGCAGCTTCGAGGTTTTCCTCTCATCCAGAACTCCTGTGCTCACTGCAAAAGATGTGGAGATGTTCCTTCCATGCACCGTAAACCTGGACCCCAAACTCAGAGAAATTATCGCAGGTATGAAAACATTCAGTCCACTTTAAGACAAGATATAACCTTTATTTGTCTCACAATGGAGATATTTAAGCTAGCAAAATTATGAAAGGCATACGTAGAAGAACAAGTTTATGAATAAATATCATTTGTGAACTATATACGGTATATAAGCATATTAAAAATAGGCAAGTGAGGATGAATCCAGGTTTTCAGGCATACCTACTCAATGCCTGACGGGAGTCAGCAACAACGTGCGGTGGCCCTCCTGCAGTCCCCTGTACTCCCAATCATCTCCATCCATAATGAGGGCGACGATCGTGGGAGCCTGACTGACTCATTGCCATGTGTGACTGTATATACACATAAGGGCCGTGAAGGAAAGTGCCACAGCTGATTTAAACATTTAGTTACTTTGTGAATTGGCAATTCAGTATAAACAAAATTGGCTGATATGAAAAACTACACTGTGATAAAGGTTTTTTCACTTATATCCCCCAGCCTTATTTTCCATCATGTAACTTTTAACAGTTAACAGTTAAAATTTGAACCAGAAATATCCAAATTACGACTGATATTGGTTACTTATTATCGGTTACGGTGCGTACTCAAGAGGTGTGAACAGGTGTGAATATGATTGGTTATTTGCAATTGATTCTCGACCAATCCATTGAGTAACCTGCCTCACACTCCAACTTGTGTGTATGTGCGTGCGTGTCTGTGTGCGCTTTTTTCCCCCCATTCGCTTTTGTCAACATTGTTATATGGCAACAATCAACCCGAAGCATGCACTTGGCCTCGCAAAATGTGCGTGATCAAACGGCATAATAATTAATTGTCACTGTATAAATAGGAACCAAAGTGGCACCGCACGTTTCACGCCACGCGTCAGTGTATGTTCAGCCCATTTCAGAGTGTCAATGACGCCGAGTGTGAAGTTGCTGCATCACAGTCTGAGGAGACTCCAAACACACACATGCACGCACGCACGCACGCACACACACACACACACACACACACACACACACACACACACACACACACACACACACACACACACACACAATGTTCGTCCGAATGAAGTAATGCCGAATCACGCATTGGCCCAGACTAAGGGAACTTGTAAAAATAGACAGGTGAAACTACTGTATCAGTGCAGGCTTTCACCTCTATGTTTCCTTATGAATAGGAAGGTCATGTCAACTCGCTCCCTCCTCTCAATCTGCGCGCATCCGCCACTCGGTGCCCACTGTCCTGTGGCCAGCCAGTGGGCAGCACCGTCAGTGATACCCGCCCATGGGCCTGACTCACTTCATAAGGCCCCCATTGTGTTCACAGGCGGCCATGGGTCTCACTCAGTGTGTCATTCAGCTGCCACTTGTATAACCAGGAGACATTCTGGTGCCTTCTGTTTCTGGCTTTGACTTTCTTGCCAGAAACACAGAGCCACTCTGTTCCTGTTGCTGGCCTTGTTTAACTTCACTTTGGGAGGTTCCCCCAATTCTCTTGCTCAGCGCGACTCTGATTGATTGGGACGAACAATTGCCACACAGTTCTGTTGTGCATTTGAGTTCCCATGGTCTTTTGTTTGTGTTGTGTGTTTGTCTCGGGCTTTTGCCAAAATAATCACATGATTTACACATCACTCTGTAAACAAAACAGAATGTCAACAAGGCGGTTTGCTCGTAAGCAAATTGAGTTGTAAAAATCAAAGTGAATGGAATTCACTGTGGAAGGTTATTGTCTCCAATATTTCATTCACTCACTTTCATGGCTTTTCACTTAAAAACAGTTCCTCTTCACCCCAACATTGAATACCGCTATTCATTTACTTGTCACAGATGTTGAAATTATGCAACATTTTAATGTGTGGGTCGCATCTGAAGGCTCTTTATAATCATCGCCGAAGATATGATGACGGGCGTCACACGCAAACAATTCCCTCTCTCTTCCTCTTTTCCCATGATTCTCTCCTTTCTTTAGATGTGCGTGCGGCCAGAGAGCAGATGCATGTGGGAGGGGTTACGTATCCCACAATGCCTTTGCAGGAGGCGGCGGTTCCCCGTCCACAGCCGGGATATGGCCAGCACACCGCCGTGTGCTCACCGGCAGGATCTTTCGCCGGCTCATTGACGCCACAGCCTCACAGTGCCTACTTCAGTGGCATGACTGGTCCTCAACACCCCTTCTACAACCGGGTAAGACAAGAGGGAGGATTCTGGCAATCAGATCCATAAGGTTGATGTAAAGCTAATAAAAATACGCCTCATCTATGTCTTAAATGTACTCACAACCAGTCGCAACATATGTTGAGATCTAGCTACATACTTCATTTTCTATCCATTTCGACATTTTATTGACACCCACAATGACCGTAACCAAGTTTGCTTCTTTTCTCTCTAGCAGGAATGGGCAACTGTTGGGCCTGCAATTTCCTCACCCGTCACAGAATTTAACCTCAAAATCATCATGGGTTGACACAATTTGGAGATTTTTTCCAATATTTATTTATTTATTCAATACTTTGGGGTCTTTAGGGCGCATAAACCCCAAATATTTTGTGGAAAATGTATACAGATTTTTTTCGAGTGGTGCATGTGTGTTTGTGTGTGTTTGTTTGTGTGTGTCCGTGCGTGTGCATGTGTGTGCAAGCGTATGTGTGTTTTTCCCCATTCACTTTTGTCAACAATATTTGAATGGTTGAGTAGTGGTAATATCAACATAAATCACTACTTGCACCATGTCTCATACTATATCCAAATCTACAATGTCGAATAGGCCTGATGATTGTTTGCAAATTTGCAATGACAAACGCATAATTGCAGACAATGCACAAACTTCTATTTGCTCCATGTCAAGTGTGGGTGGTCCTGTGTAACCCACCCATAGTTCCACTGATGAAAATAAAAATGGCGGCCCCCACCATTGTTTACGTTGCCCATCCCTGCTCATTTATTTTTGTTATTGTTTGTGTACCTTAGCTCCCTCTTATGATTTTCATTTTAACTCCTCTCCTCCTACCTCCCTAGCCCTATTTCCCCCAACATGTGTATCACCTGCCAAGGCATTACCCCCATCACGCCCCCTCAACCATGCACCCTTCCATTAAGCATCCTCTTCACACCAAGGACATCAGTGGTGGACTTGTAAGTACACAATTGAAAAGCAGACCTATACTCTCCTAATGTTTAATTGTGTAAGATTTTGTCAGTTTGTTGTTAGAGTCATAACTGCTGTTGGGAAAAACACTTTCATTGGTGTAATGAATTCAGCGCCATCACTAGTTGATAGTTTCTACGTGCATTTCATACAGCAATTAACAGACCAGGATGGGCTGAAAAATAGTAATTGGTCGTATTACCTCGTTTTTCCACTACACTGTATTGGTTCAACATTTTTTGGCTGTTTTCCACCTCCAAAATAATACATCAGGAATTTGAAAACCACACTGAATGAATCAAATGGCACCAGACACACGAACAAACAACATACTACAAATAGAGACCCACAAGGATCTCCTGAATAACTTTTCACCCTGTGGCTGCTGTTCATGGTTGGTAGCTATATTTCATTGAGAAAACTGAGTGCAGCAAGAACATGCACCACAGCAGAAAAATGCAGGTTGAATATAATAATCTTGCGGCAAAAGGTGGAACAAAGCGAGCTGGTAAGAATCAGAATCAGAATACCTTTATTCGTCCCGCAATGGGGAAATTTGCAGTCCACAGCAGCAATTGAAGAGGGATGGGGTTGGGGTGGGAGTGAAAGGATAGAAAACAAGATATTCTAAGCATAACAAAATAAAAATGTCAACTGTATACTGTGCAAATGTAGATGTGCAAAAACCGTTCTATAAACAAGACTGTACATAGTGCAGAATCAAGAAATGCATTTAGATATATTGCAACAACCCATATTTACAAGTGTCCAGTTTTTTTTTTTTTTTTCACATGTGATCATTGGGAATTGTGAAGCCTGACAGCAGTCGGTAGGAACGAGTGGCGGTACCTCTCCTTCTTGCAGCGCGGGTGTAATAGTCTCTGGCTAAAGGAGCTACCCAGAGCTGTCAGGATGGGCAGGAGGGGGTGGGAGGGGCTGTCCGTCATAGCTTTTAGTTTAGCTAGCGTCCGTCTGTTGCCCACCTCCTCTAGAGAGTCCAGCGAGCAGCCCACGACAGAACTAACATTAGCATATAGTTAATTTGTTTTTGAATGATTCCTTTATATGTGAGCAAGTGACAGTGGCACCTTGACCACTAAGCAGAAATTTGTGTATCTCAGAAAGGAAAGTCGACATGCTTGGACCATCATTTTGTCAATGAAAATGTGTGAAAGACAAATATTGTAAAACCTACTTGAGTAGGTACTGTGTAAAATGTTTGTGAACATTTATTGTAGTCCTATGATTTTTGTTCTCCTCTCACCTGCTCATCCCTCCATCCTTTACCTTTAATCCTGCCATCATCTCCTCTGTGGAACGGTCTCACATGTTCCCCTCTTGATAAACTTACAAGTCCTCAAAGGTTATTTCAAGACAAAATGGCCATCAAGTCCATCAGACCCCATCCTAGCACAACCCTTGTTTTCATTCTGTGCCCATGTCAGGAAGTTATAGCAGAGGATGCAAGAGAAGTCCTCCACTCCTGTCCCTCTGAACCCTCCATGGTAACCGAATAAACCACAAAGCATAGTCCGCTCTGACGGTTTTGTAAATACGTAGCTTTTTATTACTACTAATTTGCTCGCTGATGAACTTGCAAAACCTCAAGCATGCTGAACATTGCATGCCTTGTTAGTCTCTGAAACATGCTCTTTGGGTGCATGTGTATAAGTTATTCGACTCCTCGTTCGCATACCCTATCATTTGTGCCTGGGACCTTTAACACAGAGGAACCATTCTGTCTAACGTATCATCGGGACGCGTGAGACACTCTGACGTCCGCACATTCAAAGAGAGCAGCTTCTGTTGGAACAAATGAATGATAAGACTTTTCGTTGGCTCCGCAAAGCCACTTATCAGCCTGGCGCCAGCAAGCATTTATAGGAGCTGGACTATATGACAGATTTCAATATAGGACACTGAGAATATTCCTTCTCTGTCTATCTTTTCTCTTAAACCTCCATCTGCCTCTTGCTCCTTTGTCCTGTCTCCTTCGCTGTATAAGTGCCCAACGGTTTCATCCTGAGTTAGGGCTTTTCCAATGCGCATCAGCTCATCTTATCCCTTCCCACAAATCTGCGACTGTTGGGATGCGTTTGCGCACGGCCTCGTTCATGTGTAATTCTTTGGATGTGTTAACGGGGCGAGCCCAGTATAATTGCCGAGCTTATAGAAGTGTGATTGTGGATTCCTCTGTCTATGGGGATTATCATCAGAGCAACTGGCAACTCACACACACACACACACACACGCACACACATATACATAGTGACAATGAGCCCTGTGCTGTTTGAGCTTATCTCTTTACCAAGACGTTTCCGCTCGTGCAGAGCTCTGTTTCCCCTTCCCCATCCTTCTTGCCCTGCCCTGAGCTCAGCCCAGCTGTAATTACAGTCTTATCACACACACCCCGGTTCACACAAACACATAGACTTACACACTTAGACACACCCGGTGATATTTGTGTGGTGTGTGTGTATTTTTTTCCCCTCTCTGAGTTGACGACCATGCCCAAATTGATACCTTTGTGTCTCTTCAACTGTGTTTCTCACGTCTTGGCTGTAAGATGTTCTGTCTGCAAATATTTTGACCCCCAAAAGCTGTGCAAAACAAAATCTACTTGTGTAATCTACCTCCATTAGTCTTGTCTCTTTCAGTCTGGCATGGACGGAATGGGGTTGCTGCCCGGCCACTTCCAAAGTCCTTCCTTCGCTTTCATGTTGTGCATTTCTGCCTACCCCCCCTCTCTTCATTTCTGCCTCTGCCTTTTTTACCGCTTTCCACAGGTGCGCCTCATGTCCCACTGCGTTGTACATGTGCATTTTTTTGTCTGACCATATGTCCATCTGCTATTTGTTTGTCTCCTTATCAAGCTTTTAAAGTCACTGCTTTACAAAGCAAAGAAGGTATATTGATGGTTTCAACATTTTTATTGTTTTTATTTTAGTCTCTGCAGTGGGGTTGCTATGGTATGACAGTTGATCAGTATGAGACCTGGATGAATAACTTTTCATATTGAATTCTTGCTCACGGAAATTCAGGTTTCAAACGGGCGGTTAAATTTTAGTGGGAATTATAGATTCTAGATTAATAACGGTACACAATAATGGTTTACAAACAACAGAGCACTCTGCTCAACTCAAACCTTTAATCACAGGTGGCTTTATTTGTCCCAAAATATACAGCTGAGAATTATTTTTGTCGCACATCACATTTTTGAGATGTGTTAATATTTTGTTTTTAAATTTATATAATGTAAAAGCTTGCACAACACTTTTTTAAAATGTGCTGTGATTTATAACTGTCGCTGCAGAAAACAAAATCCCACCCGTATCTGAACCTAATCCTTAATTCACAATATCAATCAATATATTATTATATTATACAGTATATGAATTTATTGTTATTACTGTATACTGTTGTTGTAATACAAATCAGTTGTGCTCGAGGGAATAAAAAGAAGGCAAGATTGAGATTTTTAGAATATATCTACTTTTCTCTATTTCTTTCTTTCTGTCTTTTTTTGTAAAGTCTTTTACAAAGTTGCATCATGCACATGATGCGTGATATCCATCAGTGTTCATACAAACTGTGCGACTGGATTCCCACTGCAACCCTAATCTGCATTCAAGCAGCTATTTAACTAACACACACACTTCTTCTCAATATCGTGCATGGTGTACAATCAGATAATACGCACGTCACGTAAAACACTCACTGTCCCTTAGTTGCACTAACAGTTTCGCACGAGTAGCAGTAGTCCTCATGCCCGCCGCCGTACCAAAGTCCATCACCGCTGTGTAACACCACTCGTAATCTGATTAAGTGCCACACTTTGTCCGAGAATCCGAAACAAAGACTGGGTGGCCCTGAGGGATCAAAGTGATAAATACAGGTTGCATAGCGAAAGAAAAGAGAACACTGAGTCAATGCGTAGGGGTGGGTTGAGTGAAAAGAAATGGTATAGAAAAGAAAGACCCAAGAATTGTGGTTTTAAACTAGGTAGAGGCGATGTGGGGAAATGGAGGTGTTCTTGGCTCATCAACAGGCCTCTGCTATGACTGATGTAGTAACTGCTCCACCAGCGCACCACTCAGACTCCCAGTCTCCATCCCTTAAGTACATTGCATACAATTTATGCGCTTGTACAACATATGCACACTAAAAAAGAACAAAGTGGTGTGGCTGTTTGGATTGGTTGGCAGCTTTGTTTGCTCTTACCCTTAATTTGTGTGACTGACTGAGGGAGTTACTGTGTGGAATCCCGACCACAGGCCGGCGAGTTTCTCCCCTCCACAGAGACCTGATTTTTCCCTCACGCACTAAGAGTGCACTAACATGCCGGGCTGGGTCCGCCCCAGTTAGTAGGAGTCGCGCGAACGCCATGAATGTGTCCTTCTCATTATGACTGCATGTGTTGGTAGGCCTCCCCAGCTGTCCTGCTCAGCTCAATGACCACAGATGCAGTGTGTGAATTCCTCAAACAGATCGATGGACTCGACACTAGTATGCTGCGTCAGTACACTACTACTGTCAAGAAGGTGCGCCTGTCAATAGCATTCTCAAGTTTTTACATGTGGAATAGTTATTTGATGCATTTCATGGTTCTCGTCATTTCATCTGTGTTTAAAACTAATCCCATCATTCAATCGATTGCCCTTAAACATTGCAGGCTAATATAAACGGACGCGTGCTGGCACAATGCAACTTGGATGAGCTGAAGAAAGAGATGCATATGAACTTTGGTGACTGGCAGCTCTTCAGGGGAATGGTGAGGCCCTATTTTTCACAAATGCCCAGTTTCGCACATCATATTGGTGACACCTCCATTCGGTTGGGAAGAACGATTTCTGAACAAATATTTCATTTAGTATTGTCTGTGGTGTACAAAGTAGTGTGAATAGGAAAACCATGCATTTATGATACCATATTACTGCAACATTTTAGTATTTATGTAGATAATTAGAGAGCGAGATGCTTTAATTTATTCAACCAAAAGACAAAAAAACCTCCTGATTCTCAATCGCTTCATTGAGAGGAAAAAACTTTTCATTTGATTATTTTTCAGGGTTTTTCAACCCATATTCCTAAACCATTTCACCAAAACATGACGGATGTTTGCCATCCATTATATTTCAATAGTGCTTGTCCTCATTAGGGTCACGGGTGAGCTAAAGCCTATCCCAGCTGCCTTTGGGCAAAAAGAAATACAGTAAAGTCTCGTTATATCGATATTCAAGGGAGTCCGAAAAAATATCGATATAACCGGGACTATCGATATATCCGACCCTGTTTGCATGTAATTTTCTCCGTGCGTGCATAGAAATAGTATCGATATAACCGGGACTATCGATATATCTGATATCGATATAACGAGACTTTACTGTATATTCCCGGCAATGAATGTCACCCAGTTAGTGCATTCTCTCATATTTCCTGCTAAAAGCGATTGGACGCATTTTGTAACATCACCTGTACTAAAATCAAATATTAGAATTGAGATTTCATAATCCACATGACGAGAAGTCTTGAATTACTAACACATGTTGCAGCCTCCTCATAAGTCGTGTTTTTAGCAGACATCTGATGCTGAGCTCACATCAGAGCAGCTGGAAAGTGCTGCATTGGTGCACTAAACCAGTGTTGCGTTGCCAGGACGCAGCCAGCTCAGCCATCTGGTCGATGATGGCCAACTGATATCTGGATGAAGGGAGGTCATTGTCAGGGATGAGTGGACAGCGAGTGGATCCTCATAAGGAGCAGCTCAAAGTTCCCCGTCATGCTTGCGTTTTATTTCCTGTTGCCTTGTTACATGTTTATTTGTATGTCACAGTGATCTCACTTGGGAATCTTTGTTGAGTTAACAAGCCCTTCTTCCCAAGGTGATGGAACAACGACATGCCGAAAGCCAGGCTCTGCTTGAGGAGGAGTCGCGAGCTCCAAGTGAACAGGGCAACAACGTAGATCCCGGCGGGCGCTTGTCAGCGGCCCAGCGGGAGGGAGCCTTCAGCCTCAGTCTTAGCTTTGAGGAGCTCAGTGGAGCAGGACTAGAAGAGCCCCCGAGACACAGCAGCAGCTCACAATGGCCGGTCAGTCCTCTCTCTGACATCTGCTTATGTGCAAACACCCCAAGATATGATCAGGTGCAGGGTGTGCATTTTGCAACAGAGGTTTTCTAGTCTAAGCATATTTAAATGGGACATTCACGGAAGGTTGCACTCTCAAAATCTCTCACAAAGCCACAAAGTCCTCTTCATGTTGCCCGCATGCGCCTTTTATCATGTCGAAAGACCGAGAAAAGAGCAAACCAGAGGAAGTCAGCGCTGTTCCTGAGTTTATCAGCACACTGAAAAAATCCCAAAAGAGGCCCCGTGGTTAATATTTTCACCTTTTGGCTGAATTTGCAAAATCTCAGATACATCAGCATACCTTTATTTAAAGTATAAGCATAACTCAAAACTTCAATGCCACTTACATTATTCCTCACTCTTTTTTGCTGTATTTCCCGTTTTCATATTGGGCGTGTTTAATTAATTAGTTGTGTTAATATCTGCGGATATGCCATGATGATGTGACAAACCCAGGGCATATCAGCACAATGTAATGAGTTACATATCACACAATAATTCCAAATAATACACATAGTGTCGATTTAATACTAATTTGATTTTTTCCCATGCAGCTGTATAATTGTTTAAAATTTGACGATGTAGATCAGGGGTCGGGAACCTTTATGACTAAGAAAGCCATAAAAGCAAAATATTTAGAAATTATTTTCAGTGAGAGCCACACACACACACACGCGCATATATGCATATGTATGTGTGATTTCAATAAAATGTTAGAATTTATTATTTCAAATTACTGTGATAATACTCACCATTAATATGAATGGTTTTCTGTTCCACATGATTGGTAAAAATCCAGCCAAACGATCGTAATAAAAGTCAACTTGCCGGGACCATACGCGAAGTTACTGCTAGCTAGTCTGCACACTGCTCATTAGCTTGAACGCTTGCTTTCTGTCACTCACAGAGTATACTGATGCTAACATTAGCATGGGGATTGTCAAAGTGCCACTGACATTCATCGCAAATTAGAATCACAGAACCTTTTCTTTCGACAAAGGCGAATCCTTCGGTCTATTCAACCTGAAGTGTACGATACTCATCTTTTTTTACCCCCTCAAAAGGGGGTGTTTACCTGTTTTGACATAAACGGCACCTAAGTCAGTATCCAGTCAGTTTTTTTTGTTATTTTGACTTCAAGACGGCGCCGCGAGAGTGGCTGCCTTTCCAGCAGCTCATGTATTTTGTTTTTCTACTTTCATTCCTTTCATCACTTTGCTGCTGTGAAATGTAAATTTCTCCACTGTGAGACTAATAAAGGCATATCCAATCCAATCCAATCCAATCAAATTGTGCTTTCAGACAACTGCAGTGTAAACAGGAAATAAACAATGAAAACGCGAGACTATGTATTTTGTTTTACCTGTGAGCCAGATGCAGTCATCAAAAGAGCCATATATGGCTCGCGAGCCATGATACAGATGATGCATAATGTGGCTTTTTTTGTTGTTGTCTTGTTGTCAGGTGGCAAATCTCCGCACCACTAGCATGTCCAGCCTCAACTCACAAGAATCATCCAACAACATCTGCAGGCTGACTGACAGGCAGCAGGCAGAGTACCGCGATGCCTACCAGGAGTACATTGCTCAGATGTCCCAGCTGGACGTGTCGGGCAGCGCGAAGGAGATGCCTGTGCAGCCCCAGCCATCGACCTACCTCGAAACAACGGGCTCGGATGACAAAGGGGTGGGTGTAGAGTCACAAGGACACTGTAACAGTTAGATTGTTACATGACAGATTAGTTATTATCTACTAAGAAGTGGAGATTTGTACATATGTGCAATAAATAATGAACATGTAAATTCAAATGTACACCTAACAGCAGAAGATGCATGTGGGGATTTGTACAGCCTCACATACCAGAGTGGGAAAGGAAAGATCATTGCTACTTACTTAATTGCTAACTTTGCCGCCCATCCAATCAGTGTGCTTCTGTATATTTTCAACTTCTCATTGAACTCTTTCCCCACTTGTCAGGCGAAGGAAGGAGCAGACCAAGATGGCCGCAAGCCTTTCGTCAAGAGAGCCTCCAAGGTGTCTGACACAGACGTTCCTTCGGGGTCTGATGCCCAACTCCTCGATCCCATCAGTGAGGAGGATGAGAAGCTGGATCACAGCACAACCTCCAGAAACAACACGGCCGAGTCGCGCTGCCGCAAGCTGTCCAGCGACGATGACTCAAGCCCGGAGGAGGCCGACAACACCACGCCGCTCCTCCAAAAAGAAGCGAAAGTCAAGTCCTCGCATTTCCTCACCAAAGGAATTTTGGATGCGATGGAGTCCACCGAGAGTTCCCTGCAGGAGGCAACAGGAGAACCCGGTTTGGCGAAGGCAGCGGCATGGTCAGGTGTGATGGAGCTGGAACTGGAAGGCCTGGTCAAGAAGCGAGGCTTCCTCCCCAGCAGCCTGAGCTGCCTGCAAGACCCCACGGTTGCCCGCATGTCCATCTGCTCCGAGGCGGCCTCTGAGGCCAGCCTGATGGCGAGCAGCCCGGACGAAGGGTGGCCTCCTGGTGGGATCAGCAACCTCAACCGCAGCGAGAGCAACACCACGCTCAACAACAACACCAGTGACGCCAATTCCAACACCAACAACAGTGGCCGCCAACAACAACAGTTCGCCGCCCCCCCCACCAGCGTCTTGCCTCCTGTCATCATCTCACCGGGCAGCGGCAACGCCACCATAACCACCGCCACCGTCCACCACAACCAGAACCTGCGTTCCATCAACCTGGAAGATGAAAGGGAGAGCGTCCTTTGAAATGGGTCATCAATCAAATCAATGTTGTCGCGTAAGGCTCGGAATAGCGTTTTTTTTTCTTCTCTGGGGAGCAGTTTTGCTCATGAATGAATTCACGAGAGGGACATCTTTCTTATTTTGAGGAGCAGCTCAAAAGTTGATGTAAACCACAAAAATGTCACAATATAAAAATACAAACAAGTGGTGTCAGTTTTAATACAATCAAAACTTTTTGTATTTCTTAAATTGAAATTGTCAAGAACATTTCCACTGCCGCAGTTTCAAAGACAAATCTGAATATCATTGAAAACTTGCAGTGATACGTCGGCTTACGAACGTTTTAGCTAACAAACTTTTCGCCTTACGAACATTAAATTCGTGAGAATATAATATTGGCATATGTACTAGTTTTCACACACGGAGCGCCACGATGGCTGGTGGACTAGTTTTCGGCGGAAGAACACCAAACCACATAGCCGAACAGAGCCGCCATGGCTAACAGACTACTTTTCCACACACCCTTTCTCTGAGTGCATACGTGGTTTGTTATCAAAGATACATTTGCTATTATGGGACTGAAAAAGCCCCCACCACTAGTGTTCAGCCGAAGAGGACACAAAACAAAATTACGGTCGAGCAGAAGAAGGAGATCATCGAGAAACACGAATGAGGTGTGCGTTTGCGTGACTTAGTGTCCCAGTACCAGTATGTAAGTCGACCATTGCTATGTGTGGCTAAGGTTGTTTCTGTGTTGTTAAGTAACAGTCTAAGGCAATAGAAGAGGTTGAAAAACTTCTGTTGATTTGGATTAACGAAAATCAGCTAGCGGTGTGAGTGAGGGTTTTATCGCCGAGAAAGCACGGCAACTTCATTCGTATATACTCGAGACAACCATCACAAAGGTCAATAAAACGACTTTATTATACTATACCATTTATTTCTTTAATTACAATACAATAGCACATTTACAGTATTATACATAAAATAAGGTATTTGGTGTAGTTGTAAGGCTTTTTTAGTAGAAAATTATGTTTTATGGGGAGCTGGAAATGGATTATTCTCATTTTTAATGGTTTCGTATGGGAAATTAATGTTTGGAAGACACTTTTCGCCTTACACACTCTTTCTGGGAACCAATTAAGTTCGTAAGCTGAGGTATCACTGTATTTTTAAGTGACATATTGCTCTTTAGCAAAGCTAAATTGGTTATTTAAAATGAAAAAATCTAACAATTGCAGATCTTAACAGTCAAAGTCAAAACTCAGTGCTTAAAGGACAACCAATGTCACTTTTTTGTTTCTTAACTGACATCAGAAAAACGTTTTATATCATCTAAAATACCCAAAACACGCAGTATGATATTTTCATTCAAATGCAAAACACCAATAGAAATGACTTAAAGTGTCCAAAATCTGCAAAAAATTGAGCTGCGAATTTGGCATTTTCAGAAAGTCCCGCCCCCAGTTCGTGACGTCACGCCAAGACGTCTTGCATTGCTGCAGAATCAAAACAATGGCTTCAGATTCGGAGAATATGCTGTCTTGTTACACATCCAGTTATGAATATGATTCAAATAGTTCTGAAGAGGAAAGCATACATGTTTGCAATCGTTTAAAGAATTTATTCCGTGCCATTATGAGGCAACAATGAGGGGAGATGTCTCAACGAAAAAGAGGCACAAAATGGCGACCTCCCGTGGCCACCTCCGTTTCCACAGGCTGATAAATTCCTTATATGGAGCTTGGACGCCCTCTTCTGGCGGCTTTTGGTTGCAACACGAGGTCCCCAGACCAAACAAGTACAGCAAAATACATTGACGTGATGGATGGACCGCTACAATGCATCTTTTTTTCGGTCAACGGCATTCCTTTCGTGACGTCACATACGGACTCGTCACCAACTCAAAAACAAGACTTCCTGAATATTCAGCGGAGTCTCAAAACGTAAAATATAGCTACAGTAAAGTCTCGTTATATCGATATTCAAGGGAGTCCGAAAAAATATCGATATAACCGGGACTATCGATATATCCGACCCTGTTTGCATGTAATTTTCTCCGTGCGTGCATAGAAATAGTATCGATATAACCGGGACTATCGATATATCCGATATCGATATAACGAGACTTTACTGTATATGCTGTGGAATCTTATTAAAATACGCTCAGTAGAAGTCATTTGAAGCCATTTTACAAATTATGGACACAACTTGTCCGGAGACGTCGGTTGTCCTTTAATACTTTCAATATTGGAGGCCGCTTCTCACTGTTGACGTAGGCCTAACATGATTTCCAGTTTCTATTCAACAATGCAACATGGTTTATCATTTTCTCAAGAGACACTTATGAAATGTTCTGTGTCTTGCTGTTCAGATGTATTCTCTCCCCCTCTAACGCGGTTCCAGTCAGACGTCGGTGAAGTGTTCTCAATCACCCAACCACTTAATTCCAGTGTTTCACAATTATGTGTCAATGTTAGGTTAGCATAGCAATTAGCATGGCTTCTCCATCTATCTTTGCCATCCTTCCATGAAAACAAGACTTTCCAAAGTGTAGCTTGATGATTAATAACTTTGGAGCGACATCGCAACATGTTTAGCGCACTAGCTAGCCAACTAAAGCATTCTGCTAGCTAACTAGTTTGGCTTATGTCGCACCAAATCTTGTCACTGACCCACTTCCTAGCGATAAGTGACGTAAGCGTGTTGTGGTGTGTTACTGTGCGTTCATCCGGCCAAGCACACATTTTTTGGGACATTTCACATCTCTGCGGATAAAACGTGAATCCCTGTTTTGCAAGTCAGTGTGTGGTAATGGATACAAAATGTGAATTTTAACTTGTAAACTGAGATGTGGACAGCCACTTTTTTCAAACATGTAATGTCTGTAGTAGAATTTAGTCTGTTAGGATGTAATTGTAGAAGCTGTTTCTTCTTAACTTATTCAGTGCCATTCACAAATGTATTTGGGAATTGAAAATACAACGCCGCCCGGGGAACCAGAGCTGGGGGGGAGTGAGCTGGGGGATGGAGCAGCCTCCCTGGAAGTCTGACAGCGGGGGTTTACGGAGGTCTCCAAAATACAGTATGACAGAATCAGAATCAGAAAACCTTTATTCGTCCCACAATGGGGAAATTTGCAATTTCTAGATAGAGCGCCATTCCCGAATTTGTTCTGGTTCGGTTTTGTTATGCTTGGGTGCCGACATAGCGCTGGCCATGGCCACTGGCAATGTTTTATCTCCACAAGGGGGCAGCATTTCCCTTTTTTCCATGTTAGCGCTTTGTTCCAGCTCCAGCGGTTGTTAAAGCGTTATATAAACCGATATCTATGTATTGCATTGTATTTTGGACAGCCACCCTCATTTCATGCTCATATAACGCTAGACTCATAAAATGTAAGAATTAATTCTTTTTTTCTTATGAAATAAGATAGTCTACGGTTTCTAACGCTGTACTGAATGTTTATGTAGTCTTAAAACTCAAGATTCTGGGGGTCCTGGAATTCAAGTGACAATGACAAAAACCCTGGCACTGTAGACACATTTTTGCACGCCTGGCAGTGAATGAGTTAAAGATAATATACTTTTAAAACAAAGGTGTCAAACTCGTTTTGAACACACACTACATTACAGGGAGAGGCAATTTGAATTCAATTGGAAGTTCTATTGGTACCTTGATTAAAAAAAGAAATGTGGCAGGCTAAGACATCAGTGAACCAGAAATTGAGCTACACTGTGTTTGTTTATGAATTTAGTGTGTAGTTAGAGCATCATCACATGTCCTAATTGTGCCTGCATGTGGCCTGGTTTGAATCTGGCGTTTGGGCCATGAATTTGACACCCGAGTTTTTAAATGTCATTGAAAAAAAAGTATACATTAAGAATGGATAATTGTGCAGTTGTTGTGACATTGTGACACTTGTTACATAGAGCGAGTTTGTGTGGTGATTAAATGCTATGTGTCAAAGAGTATTGTATGTGCTGATACCAATATTTATTCAGTGTTTAGTGGAATAGTAGACAATTCTTCTGTCAAAGGCATTTGGATAGCTTTGAATGTTCTGATATGATTCTGTCTCAGTCACTGTCAAATTATGTCACTATTTAAATCAATACACTTTTCATGGATGTTCAAGCCATTGGAGTGACGGTTGTCTTTCTTTTCAAAGCAGGGGAATCGCATCTTTCAATTGACAGCGTCTCACGAAAGAATGACGGAATTTAAGAAGCACATGCCGTCGTTATGAAGTTGGCCGATAGATGGCGGACTTTTCCCACAAACTACGTGCTATTTGTACAGTTGCAGGCAGGGTACCAACGTTCTCAGTGACCCCTCTCGCCTTCTAAACGGGGTACGTACGAGGTTGTTTTGCGGACACTAATAAGGCAGAATTTTTAAGCAGTTTCAACCTCTTCATTTATATTTTAAGGTCATGACATTCCTGTTTAGGTTTTGCATGCAGTCAGCGTGCTTGTGTGGGCTTTCTTCCACATTCCAAAAACATATTGAGTTCATTGAAGACTCAAAATTCTCTAAATAAATGAGTGTGAATGCTTGTTTTTCTGTAGGTGACCTGGGATTGACTGCCAACTGATACAGGATGTAAAGCACTTTTCGCTCAAAGTCACAACTGGGGTACCGTCAGGCTCACTAGTCGGATGAAATAGAATGTCCAACAGCAATCACAGGCACGTTTGCATGTTGCCGTGTCCAAATGTATGAATTGTCTGATCGACACTTTGTCATTTTCAGATGTATGAGACAGTGCCTTTGTTGGATTGTGGACGTTCATGGGGTGAGCAGTGTTCTGAAAAAGTGAGTTGGTCTTCCAAGTATCAAATTGGGGACTTTGCTATGTCAACAAAAAGCCTTCATGTGCTTCTTTTTACTCAATTTGTTTGCAACTGTCTCATTTGCCATTCAAAGTTACATTTCCATAATTGTGTACCGTTCCCCTCCCCCCCCAACGTTGCCACCAACAGCCCTTTTAGCTTTAATGTCTCAGCCTGTCACGCTAAACCATCTAATCCTATTTACTCTACATGGCACCCAAGGAAGTAGAAGTGCAGTCAGTGTGCCCTACATAAGCGTTTTATGCAACCGTGCACCATGAGGTGCTGCTTGCCTTGCTGAGAGTGACGCACGGCTTTTGCACCATTCCGGGTCATATCGCGGTGGTTTGATCGGGATGCTATGTGTGTTTTTTTAGAGGAGCTTTCATTGCGGGCATGTCTCCAAAGTGCACCCAAAAGTAGTGAGAAGTCACATTCAAGCCATTCCAGTCTTTCACGAGTCGTAAACATATAATTGTACACGTATTTTAAATGAGCCTTTATGGGTTAAATGTTTTGGGTTTTTCCAAACAGTTCCTAGTTTTTGGGATTACAGTGGTGGGTCGCATCCATTACTTTGATGCACCGCAAAAGCCCACAAGCCATCAGTTTCACACATTCAATCTTACATCCATCACATCATTTCACCATTGCACAAAATCAAAGAATGCTCAGGGTGCTTTTGTGATTTATTTTTGTATAAAAAAGGTACAATTTACATTACTTTTATAAAAAGTTTCATCATAAGTACAACATTACACTTTTTATGCAGAAACGCCTGCAACTATACAGGATAAACTCCCGAGAAGAGTTCACAACGTGCCATTGTTTTTCACTTTCTTTTAAAGAACGTCCAGTCCTTCATGTGCCCACAATCCTGACAAGACAAGACTAGACTTTTTTTTTTACAGTATGTAACAAAGTTCCCACCTCCGCAAAAAAGCGAAGACTTCAACAAAGTGAGAATAAGAGGAAGGATGGGGGTATTATAATCATCCTCGTGACAATAATCTCATTTTTTTCCTCCCACAATTGGGAACATAACGTGCCTTCCATTTCCAGAAAGGACTTACAAATAATAATTAAAACAATTTCTTAAGTTAAATAATAATAATAATAATAATAATGTGGGGGAAAACAAGCACATCACATCATAAAAATTGTCCCACAAACAAAGTCTCTCGTGATGAAGGGAGGAAAAATAATCCAGCAGGCATGGAGGAGGACAGAGGTGTTGGATTTTTTTTTTTTTTTTTTTTTTTTTTTTTTTACACCCCCCTTAAGGAAAGGGGGACGCCCTGTTTGCTCCCCGGGTCCTGTGAGATTTTTTTTCTTTTTTTTTAACTTGTCTTGACGAAACACCTGCAAAAGATTGAGAAAAATAAAGAAAGAGAGAGAGGCGTGTTTAGAAAAAGGCAAACAGGGCAGAGAGAGATCCGGACAGACTGGCGCCAGGGAGGAAGCCGCATACTTTTTTAACATTTAACCAAACACTCCCAATACGAAGCAAACCCTGCACTCCAGATGTACACACATACACAAGTTTAGCCTCCAATCTGGGGAAGAATCATCGTAATTGCTGCTCAGCTGGCGCCTACCGACTTCTTGTACCAATTATGTGCAGACATGGTAGTAGCGAGCAATCCAAAACAGCCATTATTTTCCTCTCTTTACAGATGCCCTTCATTATAGATACGAGAGGCTATAATACGGTCCTGACAACTGTTACTTTATTAACCCCAGAGCAGCCTGACACAGTGGATATTGCGCATTCGTTTGACTGCAGCAATGTTTTTAATGCATGAAAAGTAAGCATATGGCAAAGTTGGGATCTTAGCGGACAGGATGCGCAAGCATATTGAGACGCGATCGGAACAAATGTTGCTGGTGATTGGGTTGCGAAGGGAAAAAAAGCCTTGTACTTGGCCGGCATGCGTGAGCAGACAGGAGTCCAGACTACTCACCGCCTTTAACGATGCAGAGTCCGGCTGTCATCTGTCGTCAGCTCGGATGGCAACTCGGGAGACTGCAAACAAATAAACAAAAACAGAACCACCAAATGTTATTTCCCCGCTGCGACCAGCATCGTAATAGAAGCCGTCGAGGAGTTGCTCGTACCTGTAGTGAGAGGATGCTGATGTCCGTGTTGAGGGTGCTCAGAGGGGTCCGGGATGGAGCTGGAGGAGGCGCCCCCTGGCCCGGCCGCGCGGGGTGATGAATGTTCGTCCCCAGAGCGACGTTCGAGTCAAGCGCGATTTGCAGGTCCAGGATGTAGTCGATGACGTGCTGTAGGATTTCCATCTTGCTGACGTTCTTATTCTGTGGGATGCTGGGCACCAGCTCCTTGAGCTTGGAGTAGCAGTCGTTCATGTTGTACAGCAGGCTCAGCGGGTCGTCCACGGGGGTCTTGCTCCGCGACAGACCCAGCGAGTGTTCCGACAAAGCGGTGCTGTTTTTCCGGAAGGAACGAACGGGGCTTATTGCTTTCATTTTTTTTCTTCAAAGTTAAATTTGAGTATCGCGCGAGTTTTCTCGAGTGTTGCTTCTTTAAAGTCCAATATCGTCTGGCGGTCGTCGTTCGGACTGGATTAACAGAGAAGCAGTGTGCTTTATATACGCGGCAGGTCGACGGCGAAAAGGAGGCAGAACCTAATAACTGATTGGCCTGACTTGACATGTCAGTCTAAAGACGCTCGTTATCCCATTGGCTGCCTACTGAATACATCGCCTATCTCCTGCAGCGTAACTGGTGGCAACGGGAGCGAAGAGGCGGGGCCAGAGAGGGCAGCCTCGGCAGCTCCGGTGGGCAATTTGGAAAATTAAGATCTTACCTGTTTGTGATCAAGAGAATTAATGCTGCATAAGGATCACGGTTGACTTTGACAAGGTGTGGCCAATACATGCAAAAAAGACACATTTTTATTCTTTTTTTTCTTAGTTTTAACTTATTTACCCCCCTATAGTACAACAACAATAACTTTGGATATTTTTTTTTGAGAAAATCACCGACGTGGTCGAAAAGTCAATGTATGTTTTTATTGTCCGTCGATTCAATATAAAATACATATTTACGATATATATGGTGTATTCAAGCTTATACGTTAATAAAGATACACATTCGGTGACTTTCCAAACCCCCTTTCTGCCGTGCGTCTCTTTGCGCGTGATACAGGGTGTCTAGACACACGAATAACAACGATATGTGTAAATAATAAAGCATATGAATATTTTTCTGTGTTTAGCCCCAAACGATGTCAGGCGCGTCTGATTAATCCACGCAAGTCCAGACCGGTGTGAACTTTCTGTGAAGGAAAAGACAAGATGCAACAGAACGGTCAGAGCCACCACAACCTTTTATTATTAGTCGTCGTATATTTTTCATCAGATAACATTTCGTGCTAGTACATGTACATCTTCTGCTCTTTTCAAATGATTTACATTGGTTTGCACAGAAAATACAGCGCATATACACAGAGGACAAATTCATTGCGTACACCTGCAACATCCAGTGAATTTGAACACAAGTACGACTTGCGGTTTGTAGTTTAATTGAATCAGTCACTATATAATATAGAGATGTTTTACCGTACTACATAGCCAATATACTCTCGGCATAATGCACTGCAGTTGTGTAGTAATGCAGATTAGCTCCACAATAATGTAAAAAATACCGTTAAATGAATACCACCCAATAATGGCCATTAAAATCAGCGTTATTTTGCCAAAGATGTGTTTTACCTTTAAATTTAACGAGCTTCAACAAATAATTACAGCAAAAGAATTGAAGCAAAAAGAGGCAGGAAAGTTTACTGCAAGTAATATTTATGAGGCGCTTGCATCCATCTACTAATATGACCAAATTCAACGTTGTAAATATCGTAAGGGTGCTTAATCTTGTTCCGAGTGGCGTGTCGCTCCTACCGCGGCAACGGAACCTCGAATCGCAGGTCCGGAACGAAAGTACGAACCTACGAATGTTGTGAAGGGACAATTGTGCTGAATATTTTGGAACCGCGAAATTTTCTGTGTCGCCGTAAAACGAGGGAGAACCTGTACACATACACGACATCTGCATTCTTCTACATGAAGCAAAGACAGTAAGATTCTGGCGCAATAGCATCATCGGGCGCTTATTTTATCTCTCCTTCTCGAACCGTCTCTCTCTCTCTCTCTCTCCCTCAGACGATTTGGCGCCGCCGTGACGTCACTGGATTCACAACAAGACCCCTCACAAGCCCCTCGAGGCGCCGCTCAGGCGGTTTCCATAGTGACTACGGGTGTCAAACCGGAGGAGGGCCGGACTCTTCTCTGCTGATCGAGCAAAGGTCCGAACACACAAGCAACCCCCCCCCCGCAGGCGCGCGCACACACACACACACACACACACACACACACACACACACACACACACACACACACACACACGCAGACACACGCAGACACTGGAGCAATGATAAGTGGTGGAATGTTATGTTTGGTACTTTTGTTCTCCCCTCTCTCTTTCTCTTTTTTTGAAAGAACAGTTGAGCATGTTTAAAGTCCACTTCATTCCGCTAAATAAAAATGGAAAGTACAGTACAAAGAAAACTCCAAGTTTGCTCTCTCTCTCTCTCTCTCTCTCTCTCTCTCTCTCTCTCTCTCTCTCTCTCTCTCTCTCTCTCTCTCTCTCTCTCTCTCTCTTATGCATATCATATTTGGCCTTTAAAATATTGTGATTGCAGTTTTCAAAATATGAATTTGATTATTTTGGATTTAAATGGTGGCAGCCCGGTCGTCGAGTGGTTAGCCTCACGGTGCATAGGTCATGAGTTCAAGACCCGGTCCGGCCTTCCTGTGTGGAGTTTACATGTTCTCCCCGGGGCCCGCGTGGGTTTTCTCCGGGTCCTCCGGTTTCATCCCACATTACAAAAACATGCATGGCAGGCTGATTGAACACTCCAAATTGACCCTAGGTGTGAGTGTGAGCACGGATGGTTGTTTGTCTATGTGTGCCCTACAATTGGCTGTCAACCAATTCAGGGTGTCCCCTGCCTAGTGCCCGAAGACAGCTGGGATCGGCTCCAGCATCGCCTGCGACCCTAATGAGGAATAAGCGGTACGGAAAATGGATGGATGGATTTAAATGGCTATCTATCATCTATCTGGCTTGATAACTAATTTGTTTGCTAGTTATGTATGCATTTATCCAACAACATCAAATTTATCCATCAATAACAAATGTGGCATTATATTATTTTATGCTAAGTGTTTTGTTAAGCGCTCTGTTACTGCTTGAGCTGATGTGAAAGCGCTATATATGCATGAAAACTGCAGTTTAGCATAAAATTACCAAGGAGAATTGAAAACGATGTACTGCTGTGGCAAAAAAAAAAATCCACAAAATGTGCAGTTTTAAAATTCAAACTAAAACACAAAGCTGCATTTTTATAAAGAAAAAGAGAAAATATTTCTATAGGAAAATCAGTTCAAAGACTGGATGCATGAGACTGAATTTTCAGACTTTAATTAAAAAAACTCGTATGATGAGTACAGTATTGGTACACCTGATCATGATCCAAAAGGAAGTGGCATGTTATGGCGCCTAGTCCAAACCCAACTGAGTGGTTAATTAGGTGTGGTTTATAAAAGAGACAATTTGCAGTTCCATGCTGTAGTTTAATAATAATAATAATAATAATAATAATAATAATAATAATAATAATAATAATAATAATAATAATAATAATACATTTCATTTATAAGCGCGTTTCAAAACTCTCAAGGTCACTTTACAGTCACAGTACAAGTTTTTCTGTTGGTGAGCAGCGGCAGCCACATGCGCCAGCGTTCACTCAACCCGGAAGTAACTCAAATAGATAGAAAGCGAGTTAGATAAAGCGAGCTAGATAGCTAGCCAGCTAGATAGCTATATAGCTAATAGATAGCTATCCAGCCAGCTAGATATCTAATACATAGCAAATATACTCTCTCTCTCTCTCTCTCTCTCTCTCTCTCTCTCTCTCTCTCTCTCTCTCTCTCTCTCTCTCTCTCTCTCTCTCTCTCTCTCTCTCTCTCTCTCTCTTGCTCTTTCACTCTCTCTCTCTCTCTCTCTCTCTCTCTCTCTCTCTCTCTCTCTCTCTCTCTCTCTCTCTCTCTCTCTCTCTCTCTCTCTCTCTCTCTCGCTATTTCTCACTCTTTCTCTCTCTCTGCTGTAAAATGAGAGGCACATGGAAAGATGAGTTGGCCAGATTGGACAACGACACAACGGCATCACTGTGGTTGGCGAGAGCCAGGCTGGTCACGGTCACTCCAAAGCTTTTCGCGAATCACGACATTTTAGTTTGGTTTGCAATATGCAACCCATCAGACGAGTAGAGCATGTTTGGCTTATGTTTGAGCAGAGTTGTCTGTTGATTGGTCGAGGCTGAAACGGTCAGTATCTTGCGGTGGTCATTTCTGCTCTTAGTGTCGTCAACTAACTAGCAGTTGGGTCGCTTCAGCCTAAAGAATCAAGTCAAACAATTAAGAAGCGATCGTGATGAGTTTCGAGTGATCTTGCTCTTGTTTCAATCCCACAGTACCGTTAGTTAGCTTCCTCTATTCCAAGGGGGAATTGAGACCTGAAATGAGGTTATGAGAACTACTCTATGGTCACAAGTCTAACGGCGCTGGGCTGCTCTTGCCATCATTGGCATTCTACCCCTTGCAACAACAACTTCAAGCTGGTCACTGGGTGAATAGCGTCTTGCTTATTGTCGTGGCGACCTCGCATCACCTGCTTCACTGCGTTAAAATATTGATGGACCAGACTGGACTCTTCTCAGGTTGTGTTGGGCTAGCGTCTGTGCTAGCGTCACTGCTTTGTGCTGCTTTGACTGAAGTGCAAAATGTTCACAAATTGGATATCTCAAAATGTAATATCATCATTGTTCTTTCTTCTGTTTCACGCACGCACACACACACACACACACACACACACACACACACACACACACACACACACACACACACACACACACACACACACACACACACACACACACACAAATATCACAGGGCGCGTCTAAGTTTATTCCTTTTTAGTTCATTCACTGCCAGACTACGTGCAAAAATGTGTCCACTCCAGTGCCAGGGTTTTTGTAATTTTCAGTCAAGGTGCAGGACCCACAGAATATTGAGTTTTAGGACCACATAAACATTCAACACAGCATTAGAATCCTTAGACTATCTTCTTTCATCTGAAAAAAAACATTTCCTAAATTATATGGGTCTGGAGTTATCTGAGCTTGAAATGGGGGTGGCTGTACAAAATTCAATGCTAGACATACATATTGAGTTATATAGCGCTTTGAGAACAACCGAAGCTGTAACACACCGCTAACACGGACAAGGCAAATGCTGTCCTCTCGTGGAAGGGGAGAAACATTGCCAGAGTTCTAAGTCATAATTTGATAAATAGCAGCAATGCACATCATTGCAATGAAGGATGACAAATAGTCTGCTGTCCTTTGTCGAAGCAGAAGTAGCATTTCTCTCACATGCCAGCGAGTCACACACTTACCCGCATTCTTATCACTAAACACAGTCAACAGCAGATAGACTTTGACATAGAGTATCATGGCATACTTACATTTCATCAATTTGATGAAACAAAGCACATTCTTTTCCTTTTTTTATATTTGTCAATACCAAGACTCTGTTGCTGCTGATTCTGTTTTCCATCTGGTCATAAAACCACAATGTGTCTCGCTCTTACCCAATCGGCATCTATTTCCACAACATAGAGGGAAGAGAGAATTCATGAAGGAAGCACAAACGTTTTCGCAGAAACAGAGCACACTGGCTGATGCCTCTCTCCGCCTTGTGCTGTCAATCTGTCCTTCTCATACACAGGATTGGTTGTTCACAATGCCATTGTAGTCAGTTGTTCAACAAAAATGAAGAAAGTACTACTACAATAAAATTAAGGGTATTTTTTTCACCACTAGACTCTAAAACCTAACTGAAAAGAGGGGCATATTGTTTCAACATTTTTGGTTGCCGATCTGATTTCTCGCCTTCTAAAATGGCTCCTGTCCAAACCCTGAATGTCATGTTGGCCTCTTTCATTCTTTTAAGTAGGAAATGTTAATATGATTAACAAAGCTCAAAATATTTTCTTCCTTGATGATTCAAACTCTACTAAATATTTTTAAATGTGCCCAAACTTGTGAGGCACATTAACTGAGCTACCCCTAATGTAGTCTGCTTTGTACAGGTGTATCACTGTCGTCCTAAGGTTCACTTAAAGGACAACCGACGTCTCCGGACAAGTTGTGTCCATAATTTGTAAAATGGCTTCAAATGACTTCTACTAAGCGTATTTTACAAAGATTCCACCGCATATAGCTACATTTTAAGACTCGTGCTGAATATTCAGGAAGTCTTGTTTTTGAGTTGGTGACGAGTCCGTACGTGACGTCACTGAAGGAACGCCCCTGACCGAAAAAAGAACATATTGTAGCGGTCCTTCCATCACTTCAATGCTTGTTTGGTCTGAAAACCTCGTGTTGCACCAGAAAGAGCCAGAAGAGGGCATCCAAGCTCCATGTAAGGAATTTATCGGCCTGTTGAAACGGGCCGATTCATTCCTCACAGGAGCTCGGTGGCCATTTTCGGCCTCTTTTTGGGTGAGACATTTCCCCCCAATGTTGCCTCAAAATGGCATGGAATAAATTCTTTAATCGATTGCAAACATGTATGCTTTCCTCTTCAGAACTATTTGAATCATATTCATAACATAATTCATAACACAAGAAAGCATATTCCCCGAATCTGAAGCCATTGTTTTGATTCTCCAGCAATGCAAGACGTCTTGGCGTGACGACACGCACTGGGGGCGAGACTTTCTGAAAATGCCCAAATCGCAGCTCTTTTGCAGATTTTGGACACTTTAAGTCATTTTTATGTGTTTTGCATGTGAATAAAAATATCATACAGCGTGTTTTGGGTATTTTAGATGCTATAAAACGTTTTTCTGATGTCAGTTAGTAAACAAAAAAAGTGACGTCGGTTGTCCTTTAAGGGTCACCGACTACGGTCCTCAAGGGCCAACACACCCGATTCAAATCATCAGCATCATTATCAAGTTTTTGCAGAGCTTACTGATCATTTGAGACAGCGAGTTTAAATTTAGCCTCACTTTTTCAATTGATTCTTCCTAGACACATTCCGCTATGGCCTCCTATGCACTTTAACAAAAGACCCGAGAACCAGCAAACAAAGCCATTTAATGTGTGTCGGCACACTTCCCTTTTCTCAGCGACTGGAACCGCCTGCAATATCAGACGCCGGTTCAGCACATCTCTGCAATGGCCTCCCATGCAGATTTGCAGCAGTGAGCACGTTGAAGTGGTCAGGTGGATCATTGAGCGCATCACAACAACAAAGGTTCTCACGGCCATAATCCTCTTGGCCTCTTATCGCTCATCCCTCCTCCTCCTCCTCCTCCTCCTCCTCCTCCTTACCCATCTCATCGGCTCATAGCTCAGGATCAGACCAAGCAGCGGCAACACAGACTGCCTTTCCCCTTCACTTAATATCCCCATTACTTTCTCTTTTGTCTCTTCTTTCATCTTATCGGTCCTGCTCGTCATCATTCTCTCTCTCTCTCTCTCTCTCTCTCTCTCTCTCTCTCTCTCTCTCTCTCTCTCTCTCTCTCTCTCTCTCTCTCTCTCTCTCTCGCTCTCTCTCTATCTCTCTCTCTCTCTGCCGCTTTTTGACACCTAATCTGTTCTTACCCCAACATAGACCCAATTCAGCCTTTTCAGTAACAAAAGCCAAATCACTTTTGAATTGAAAGGTTCTCAAGGAGCACATTGCGGTAGCAAGGAGGTCGGCAATCTGAGCAGTGCGTGCAAGTCAAGTTGATTATTATTGATTTGAATTTGCTCATTTTTCTGCACTGCACGTCTTTTTGGATCATTGCAGAACTGTTCGAATGGTACCTCTTGTTTGGCATGTTTCTAGCGTGGGGTAGGTGTGAAGGGGTGCAAAAGCTGAGATAAGCCCCGTAAATAGTGGAACCTTTCAAGGAATTAATCAAAGAGGAAAAACTATGGTCCAATCCGATCCACTATATCTTCAGATAGTTTCATTCAAGCCCAAATGACAGGACTGGTATGAATTTTTGGATTTTTTTTTTTATTCGAACTTGTTCAATCTCGTCAATAAGCACAAACAATTTCCATCCTCATCCTCTCACTTAGCTCGATGTGCTAGCTGGCTGGCTAGCAGGTGTCTATATTTGTATCATTCTGGAAATAAAATAATGACTTGTTTTCATGTTTATGAATCGTGGGAAATATGATCCTACTAGCCTTTTGTTACAAGCAGACGAGTGTTTCTGGATTCACTTTTCCCATGTCAAAATGTAAAACTTGTTGGTGCAAGGTAATCAGCACAGCCAGGTTCCAATAGTTGATGTCTCATCTCATCTCATTTTCGTACCGCTTATTCCTCATTAGGGTCGCGGGGGTTGCTGGAGCCTATCTCAGCTGTCTTCGGGCACGAGGCGGGGGACACCCTGAATTGGTTGCCAGCCAATCGCAGGGCACACAAAGACGTACAACAGTCACTCTCACACTCACACCTAGGGACAATTTGGAGTGGTCAATCTGCCTGCCATGCATGTTTTTGGAGTGTGGGAGGAAACCGGAGGACCCGGAGAAAACCCACGCGGGTCCGGCGAGAACATGCAAACTCCACACA
The DNA here is from genome assembly GCF_051943395.1 of Hippocampus bargibanti. Taxonomy (NCBI): domain Eukaryota; kingdom Metazoa; phylum Chordata; class Actinopteri; order Syngnathiformes; family Syngnathidae; genus Hippocampus; species Hippocampus bargibanti. The sequence continues at coordinate 12,864,733 of NC_142742.1, read as the reverse complement.
GGGAGGCCGGACCGGGACGCGAACCGGCGACCTCTGCACTGTGAAGCCGGTGTGCTAACCACTCGGCTACCGGGCCGCCCCTCAATAGTTGATGTGACCGAGCAAAAAAAAAATCATAGTTAGTGCATCAATTTGTTTCCAGCTGGTCTATCATCAACCAAGATAGCAGTTAGCATTAGCCACAGTACCCAACCACTAGAGCCCAGGTGTCAAACACGGGACCCCGAGAGCCGTTGTCATGTATGTTTTATAACACTTCCTGCTGCAACACATCTGATTCAAATGATCAGGATCCTTACCAGACTGCATCAGCGGATCTGGCGTGTTACAGCAGGGAAATAATCAAAATGTAGCAAATGACACTCAGTGCGAACTGAGTTGACACTCACTCAGATATTAACAGTCAGGGTGGAAGCGCTTTGGAAACCGGTTTGCACGCATTCGGATCGGATGTATCACATCAGTTCATCATAAGCACAGGCCAATCTTTTTCTCATCTCATCTCATCTCATTTTCCGTACCGCTTATTCCTCATTAGGGTCGCGGGGGATGCTGGAGCCTATCTCAGCTGTCTTCGGGCACGAGGCGGGGGACACCCTGAATTGGTTGCCAGCCAATCGCAGGGCACACAAAGACATACAATAGTCACTCTCACACTCACACCTAGGGACAATTTGGAGTGGTCAATCTGCCTGCCATGCATGTTTTTGGAGTGTGGGAGGAAACCGGAGGACCCGGAGAAAACCCACGCGGGTCCGGGGAGAACATGCAAACTCCACACAGGGAGGCCCGACCGGGACGCGAACCGGCGACCTCTGCACTGTGAAGCCGGTGTGCTAACCACTCGACTACCGGGCCGCCCCGCCAATCTTTTTCTCATTTATTAATATGCCACAACTGGGTGTAGTAGCGCGAGAACTAATCTTGTGGAATTGATGCAGGCTGCTCATTGCCTCATCAAATCCTATTAGGGCCTCTTTTTGTACTATTTCATTGTTTGTATCAGGATGGCCCGGTCGTCGAGTGGTTAGCACAGTTTAGAGGTTGTGAGTTTAAGATCCGGTCCAGCCGTCCTGTGTGGAGTTTGCGTGTTCTCCCCGGGCCCGCCTGGGTTATTTCCGGGTCCTCCGTTTTCCTCCCTCATTCCAAAAACATGCATGGCAGGCTGATTGAACACTCAAAAATTGTACATTGGAGTGAGAGTGAGAGCGAATGGTTGTTTGTCTCTTTGTGCCCTGCGATTGACTGGAAACTAATTCAGTTTGTCCACGGCTCGTGCCCGAAGACGGCTGGGATAGTCTCCAGCATCCCCTGCGACCCGAATGAGGATGAAGGGCCACCCAGCTTCTGTTTAGTGCTATTAAAACAATAATAATAAAATTGAAGCTCCAGTGAGAGAATCTATATGGCTGCAGTGTTTTAACGCTTCATGAAACTTTTGTGCGTGTGGCTTGATATTATTGGGACTTATTGGAGTAACAAGCTAATGTAATTAAGGTGCTGGGTTTCACTTGCCCTTGCCAAGATTGAGCATTAAAATGATGAATAAATAGCTCTCACTAAGTAGATGAGATGGCGAAACTGCATCGTTTACACGGCCAGGGAGCCCATGAAAGAGGACTTGGAATTAGCAGACTAGTTAAAATGCTGAACACAGTGTAAGTTTTCCCTGCGTGCAAGCGACACCAAGAAGTAGCGCTGGAAGCAAACCCAACGACAGCCTCTCCACGGAATGCGTGGATTTCTATATTTGCCAGCTAATTACTGACATGAAAAGCCCAATCAAAAAAAAAAATAAAAAATAAAATCCAAACATTAACCAAAAATAAATGGGCGTTTTGTTTGCATCCTCAGTCAGCTGTGCCAGCAGCAAGTCGTCTCCATTACACATAATTCATGTGATGTTTGTGCTGCTTGCCGGATTAGCTGGGAGGCGTTGCTGTTGGCGCGTGCTGTAAAAGGCTCTCATCTGTATTTTAATGGCCTAAGAAGCAGTGGGAGGACATGGCGCCATGCCACAATTACACACTGAATGAAGGGCCTCCCCTCTATGCGGCAGGTAATCTGTTTGTGAGAGGCTTTTTAGCCGTATAAATGGAATTAAATGACGGTTTGATGACACATTAAAAAAGGTAACAGTGCACGCCGACATGTTTACCTCCAAGCACCAGGATTCCTTATTTGTTCGACCTGAATTGGGATTTCGGTGCCATTTTTGTCTTTATTTTTTTGCGCCGTGAGCAAGAGGCAACAGTATAAATAAAACAGTGGAAACTGTACAAGAATCTCAATTAGGAGATCAAAGACCTTGCCAAGGTTAAAGTGATAACCAAACAGAGACAAAGGTTTTTGACTTCAAGATGGTGCCTCGTGCGTGGCTGCCGTTACAGAATTTCCTGTACAGTGATACCTCGGTTTACGAAACCCTTGGCTCATGAAGTTTTCGGTTTACAAACGTTACATTTATGAAAATTTTACTTGGCATACAAACTATTTACGTATATAACACGGAGCTGCCACAATGAGAGATGTGTTGTTCGCGAACGAGCCCGTTCTCCTAACAAGAAAATGGTGGCTGACTGTTTTGTCCTCTATTCCTCGCCCCCAGTCTTCGGTTAAAGCCACATGATTAGTCAAGAACGCAGCAGTGAGGGGGTGGAGGTTACAGACAGAGAGACAGTGAGTCCGTTCTCCCAAAAACAAAGTGGCGTATTTGGTTAAAGCCACGTGATTGGTCAAGAATGCAGCAGTGAGGGGGTGGGGGTAAAACATTAGAGACAGACAGACGACAGCGAGAGAGTGACAAAACACACACGCGCACACACAGACACACACACACACGAAAGGGAGATGACAGAGCTTCAAACAAAAAAAAACAAAAGTGAAAAAAAACAAAAGTGAAATGGTGAGAAAATGGATAGAAACAGTGAAATTTGGACTCGTTTCAACTTTGATAGTTCAAAAGCATAGTGTAGACTGGAAGGTTAAAATAGCCCATCAATCAGGCTCGACAAATAACTCGCACAAGCCATCTGTACACTTGATGCAAAAAGCTACCAACCCAGCTAAACAGAACACAATTGATGAGGAAAAAGGTAAAATTAGCACAGAGAAAGGACCTCCAAGGGATCACTCCTCAAGATGGTGAAAGAAGAACGCTACGTTCCTCATCAAGTGTTTAATGCTGTCACGGTTTGCACGGTGGTGATGACGGGTGCGGATCCCAAAAAGCTGGCAAGAGGGAGCAGGAGCTTGTATTTGAGAAATTGTATTAAAATAAAGTCAGCAGGAACAAAATGTAAAACATCAAAATCATCTGAATGGAAAAAATACAAAGTATCAAAAGAAAACCAAGATTAAAAGTCCGCCAAGATTAAACAAACACATGCACTGCACACAATGCATACGATTGCATCCAACAGCATACAATGTGTCCAACAGCATTCAATGACATATAACAATTACCGGACAACGAATGGTCGTGCCAGGTGTCCTTTTGAGCGTGACTGATTGGAAACGACCGGCACCTGTGCAGGTGCAGGCGGGGCCGACAGCGCCACCAGTTGGTCACCAACCAGATCATGACAGTACCCCCCCCTTCAAGGGACTGCTTCCAGAAGTCCCAACAGTCTCCCAAAAGGTCCAACTCGCCTGGAAACGATGATGGAGACGGCAATCGTTGCCTCTCCAGCATATGATGGGCGGCGGCCTGATGGGAACGGGACTCGGCCTGGGGTGGACGAAGACGCAGCTCGGATCGTCGTGGGCGTGAGTGCGATCCCTCTCGCACGTTCACGCGACGACGCATGGGGCGGCGTGGACGTTGCACTAACAGGCGCAGAGTGGCACCCTGGACGGCTGTATGGGAACGGGTCTCGACCGGACGTTGGCGTGGACGTTACGGCTCGTCGAGTGACGCGATTCAAACTCGACGAGGCGTGGGCTGACGTGGACGCGAACCGCCCGGCACCGGGGAAACGAGACCAGTCCTTAGCCGCTTCGGGATTCAGCGATGAGTGGGGTCTCGGACTTATGTGGAACGCTGACGTTCCACGGCTCGTCGTGGATGTGACTCAATTCAAACATGCACGACGACAGCGTGGCTTGACGTGGGCGTGCACTGCCAGACACCCAGTGTCACCCTGGACGGCCACCTGGAAGGAGGTCTCGGCCGGACGTTGACGTGGACGTTACGGCTCGTCGAGTTACATAATTCAAACTCGACGAGGCATGGGCTAACGTGGACGTAGCGTTGCCAGGCACAGGGTGGAAATGAGACGGGTCCGTTTTACCTGCGGGATCCGATGGTTGGTCGGGTAATTCTGTCACGGTTTGCACGGTGGTGATGACGGGTGCGGATCCCAAAAAGCAGGCAAGAGGGAGCAGGAGGTTGTATTTGAGAAATTGTATTAAAATAAAGTCAGCAGGAACAAAATGTAAAACATCAAAATCATCTGAATGGAAAAAATACAAAGTATCAAAAGAAAACCAAGATTAAAAGTTCGCCACGATTAAACAAACACATGCACTGCACACAATGCATACGATTGCATCCAACAGCATACAATGTGTCCAACAGCATTCAATGACATATAACAATTACCCGACACCGAATGGTCGTGCCAGGTGTCCTTTTGAGTGTGACTGATTGGAAACGACCGGCACCTGTGCAGGTGCAGGCGGGGCCGACAGCGCCACCAGTTGGTCACCAACCAGATCATGACAAATGCTGAAGAAACCGGCCACTCCATTCCATCAAGCCAGGGGTCGGGAACCTATGGCTCGCGAGCCATATATGGCTTATTTGATGATTGCATGTTCGGAAAGCGCAATTTTGATTGGATGACACTGGCCGTCATGTTGAAACAGGTAAACGCCCCTTTAAAGGACAACCGACGTCTCTGGACAAGTTGTGTCCATAATTTTTAAAATGGCTTCAAATGACTTCTACTGAGCGTATTTTACAAAGATTCCACTGCATTTAGCTATATTTGACGTTTTAAGACTCGCGCTGAATATTCAGGAAGTCTTGTTTTTGAGTTGGTGCCGAGTCCGTACGTGACGTCACTAAAGGAACACCCCTGACCGAAAAAAAGACACATTGTAGCAGTCCTTCCATCACGTCAATGTATTTTGCTGTACTTGTTTGGTCTGAAAACCTCGTGTTGCCCCAAAAAGCCGCCAGAAGAGAGCGACCAAGCTCCATGGAAGGAATTTATCAGCCTGTGCAAACAGACTGATTAATTCATCACAGGAGCTTGGACGTCATTTTCTGCCTCTTTTTGGGTGACATTTCCCCCCAATGTTGCCTCACAATGGCACGGAATAAATTCTTTAATCGATTGCAAACATGTATGCTTTCCTCTTCAGAACTACTTGAATCATATTCATAACTGGATGTGTAACAAGAAAGCATATTCTCCGAATCTGAAGCCATTGTTTTGATTCTGCAGCAATGCAACCCGTCTTGGCGTGACGTCACGAACTGGGGGTGGGACTTTATGAAAATGCTCAATTGTTTGCAGATTTTGGACAGAATTTGGAAGTCATTTTTATTGGTGTTTTGCATTTGAATAAAATATCATACTGCGTGTTTTGGGTATTTTAGATGCTATAAAATGTTTTTCTGATGTCAGTTAGGAAACAAAAAAGTGACGTCGGTTGTCCTTTAAATGAGCCCAACGAGTAAAAAAAAATGACGAGTACACTCCAGCTTGAATGCATCGCAGGATTCGCGATTCCAATTTGCAATTAAACAATAACGTCGATGAAACAGTCGAATGTCAGTGATATTTTAACACGCCCCATGTTAACGTTAGCATCGATATACTTCTGTGAGAAGTATATTGCAGATAGCAAGTGCGGAAGCTAATGAGCCGTGTGCAGGCTAGCAAGCAGTAACTTCGCCTGTGTAACTTCGCCAGCAGCCTTTCATTCCTATCGTTTGGCTGGATTTTTACCAATCATGAGGTTGTTAACAGTCAGTGAGTACTGTCACAGTTATTTTAAATAATACATTCTGACATTTTGTTGAAGTGGCCGCGCGTGCGTGCGTGTTTTCGTGCGCGCGCACGTGTGTGTGCACGCGTCATATGTCTGTGTGTGTGTGTGTGTGTGTGTGTGTGTGTGTGTGTGTGCGTGTGTGTGTGTGTGTGTGTGCGCGCGCTTGCGTGTGTGTGGCTCTCACTGAAAAACATTTCTAAATATTTTACTTTTATGGCTCTCTGAGTCAATAAGGTTCCCGACCCCTGCGTCAAGCCATAAACGACCATCACAAAGGCAAATAAAACGACTTTATTATAGAGTACAGTTTATTTATGTAATTATAATACCATAGCACATTTATTATACATAAAATAGGGTATATTTTGTGTAGTTTTAAGGCTTATTTGGTAGATAATTATGTTTTATGGGGATCTGGGAACTGATTATTCTCATTTTAATGGTTTCCTATGGGAAATTATTTTTTGGGATACACACTTTTCGCCTTACACACTCTGTCTGGGAACCAATTAAATTCGTAAGCCAAGGCATCACTGTATTTTTTTTTGCTGCTGTGAAATGTGAATGTCTCCACTGTCAGACAAATAAAGGAATATCTAATCAAATCTATTCTCTTTGTTACTGAGCAATTGCTTTATTGCTCATGGAAAATGACATAAAAATAACAGCAACGTAGCATTTTTAATCTGGAGTCAAATGAATTTTGAGACAACAGGTCCATCACCACTTTCATGATAAACGCATAGAAATGAATGCCTCAAACATTTGCATTGGTTTGTTAGCAGGTTACTTGCTGGTTCCTCGACATTGACAGAATATTGGCCTGAAACATGTTCAATTCTGGGGTGTGAAAATAGGTTGCATAATGGTGAACAAGGAGCTGAATACTACATTTCAAACTGCATTTTCTTCAAGGAAGGCTTTCTGTGACAATTTCAGTCTCTCTTTCTTAACTGGCTGATGAGACTGTAGCACTTTGGAGCTTAGTTTCCACTTCCTCGAGGTACTGTTGATCAATTGTGAGGTGTGGACTTGGTCTCATGACACCAGAATATGAACCGGATGAGGAAAGTGCATTTTAGGTTCATCTTTAAATTTTACTTGCGAGCTGACAATCTCTAATTGACCTCTATGGTTCAGCATTTTGCAGAAAACGCCCTTGAATCAAACCCTTTTCAGAGAAGATGACTGGAAGTGACCACCTCATCTTGAGGTTTCTTTATTGCATTTAAAAAGCATAAAAATACGCATGCACGCAGCCTAGCATGAACGTCTAACCCTCTTTCTACAATAACGTCCCCCGTTCTGTATTATTCCAGAGAAAGCTTGCAGATGGCCTGGGCCATATAAGGCGGCTCTTTGGAGGCCCTTCACAGTGTGGCCGGAGGAGAAGTCTTGTCTTCTATCAGCAGTGTTGACATTGGGATGGCACCTAATTCGGTTTAGGCCCAGCACAGCATGCATGCTTAACTAGGCTGGTCACCGCCTCAGGCTGCCGCGCTGATCCCAAGGTGACTGCCTGCGCTGCAGCCCACCAATGATACTCCACACTGCTCATGGATTCTGTCTTCTTTAGAGATAACCATTACCCCATTTTGTACAGCTGCTCTCGCAGATACTTAGTTCAATGTTGCAAATAAGTTCAAACTGACATAGGATTGAAAAAGGCCCTTTTAGTTTGAAATAACCTTGACTCACACGCATGTTGCTTGATTAACATTCAGGCCGATGTCACATCAATTTTCTCTCTGGAAATGTTGGTAACGAAAGAAGCACTGCATGATACCATAAAAGAAAATGTTTCTCTGTGTGTGTGTGTGTGTGCGTGCGAGCGGACGTGAGCGGTCAAAAAACAAAAACAAAAAATATCTATCACAGTTTTATCATAATATAATACATATAATATAAATATATATATAATACACTATTATATTATATAATATTTATAATTCAAAAAATAAATTAGATTAAAAAAAATCTCTGTTTCATCTCCCGCCGGCCATTTTGGTATGTTTATATCGATACACGCCATCGGTCGCGCCATTCGTCGACTTGGTCACGTGACTTGGTCACGTGAGTTTTGTGACCAGCTCCCGTGTAGCAGAGCCATTTTCATTTTCAGACGCTAGCTCGTGTGGAGCAGACGAGATTGAAGTGTTTGTGTTAAAAGGTAAAAATGGGAAGCAGAAGAAGATTGATTACTTTTTTAAATTGCATACATAATACAGTAAGATGTAAGTGTTGCAGTTTCCCTGTTGTGTTATGTACGTGCCCACTGTACTGCATATGAATGCAATCGTTTTTTGCAACAATGTTTCTTGTTTTGTCTGCTGAAGCGTGATGATGTTGAAAATTACCATACATTCCATACTGTGTATTAAAGGACAACCGATGTCACTTTTTATTCAAATGCAAAACACCAATAAAAATGACTTTACGCCCAAGACGTCTTAATTGCTTGTGAATCCAAACAATGGATTCAGATTCGGATAATATGCTTTCTTGTTACACATCCAGTTATGAATATGATTCAAATACACTGTAGTTTTGAAGAGGAAAGCATACATGTTTGCAATCGATTAAAGAAGTATATGTGCCATTTTGAGGCAACATTGGGGCAACGTCTCTCACCCCCCAAAAAAAGAGGCACAAAATGGCGAGCTCATGGCCAGCTCCATTTCTTATATGGGGCTTGGATGCCCTCTTTTGGCGGCTTTTGTTAATGCAGTTCGGCGCAGGACGGATATATCGACAGTACTTATATCACCATTTTCCCGATATAACGAGACTTTACTGTATATATATATATATATATATATATATATATATGTCTGCCTATCCATCCATCCATCCATCCATCCATCCATCCATCCATCCATCCATCCATCCACCCACCCACCCATTCCAATGGCTGGCTGGCTGATTGAACACTCCAAATTGTCCCTTGGTGTGAGTGTGAGCGCGGATTGTTTGTCTCTGTGTGCCCTGCTAGTGGCTGGCAACCGGTTCAGGGTCCCACCCCTACAGCCCAAAGACGTCTGGGATGGGTTCCAACATGACCCTTCTGAAAGTGAATCTGAAAATGGATGGATGACTAAAAAATATATCAATTTCATTTCATATTTTCTTCTCACTTACACTTCCAAGCTGTATGTACCCTTGCCCCCACCACCTCCTAAGAATCTGAACGGTGTCATTTGTGTAAATCCAGAGCCTCAAGGGATAACAAGACAAAAATAAATGCAGATACAAAATTGTACAGTCATGCCGATTATACACCAAGGGACAGAAAAGGACTCCTATTGTGGCTGCTCCTATTTCCGAGAGCGTGGCGTCAAAACGACTTTAACGGCTAATTTAAAGGCCGCGTCTCATTTTCAGGCCGAATGCTGCTTTTGCTGGAGTTGTTTTGACTTGCAGACCGGTTCTAATAGAGCAGGGGTCGGGAACCTTTTTGACTAAGAGAGCCATAAAAGTAAAATATTTAGAAATGTTTTTCAGCGAGAGCCACACGCACGCGCGCGCACATACAAACGCTCGCGTGCGAGCGCGCACATACAAACGCTCGCATGCGCGCGCGCACATACAAGCGCTCGCGTGCGCGCGCACACACACACGCGCGGCCACTTTTCAACAAAACCCCGGTTTGCCAAGCAAAACAAGGTCCTAAATAAAAGGCGAACAAGTATAAAGCACTGTAGCAATTGAAAAACGAGGAGTCAGACAAAACCACAAATAATGAAAAACAGCAGTAGCAAGTTGCACCCAAATGCCTTTTACAGAGGACAATGAGTTCAACTTAGAGGACAACCGATGTCTCCGGACAAGTTGTGTCCATAATTTGTAAAACAGCTTCAAATGACTTCTACTGAGCGTATTTTAATAATATTCCACCGCATCTAGCTATATTTTACGTTTTAAGACTCGCACTGAATATTGAGGAAGTCTTGTTTTTGAGTTGGTGACGAGTCCGTACGTGACGTCACTAAAGGAATGCCCCTGACCGAAAAAAAGATGCATTGTAGCGGTCCTTCCATCACGTCAATGTATTTTGCTGTACTTGTTTGGTCTGGGGACCTCGTGTTGCACCCAAAAGTCGCCAGAAGATGGCGTCCAAGCTCCATACAAGGAATTTATCAGCCTGTGGAAACGGAGGTGGCCACAGGAGGTCGCCATTTTGTGCCTCTTTTTCGTTGAGTCATCTCCCCTCAATGTTGCCTCATCACGGCACGGAATAAATTCTTTAATCGATTGCAAACATGTATGCTTTCCTCTTCACAACTATTTGAATCATATTCATAACTGGATGTGTAACAAGAAAGCATATTCTCCGAATCTGAAGCCATTGTTTTGATTCTGCAGCAATGCAAGCCGTCTTGGCGTGACGTCACGAACTGGGGGTGGGACTTTCTGAAAATGCCCAATTCGCAGCTCAATTTTTTGCAGATTTTGGACACTTTAAGTCATGTTTATTGGTGTTTTTCATTTGAATATTTTAGATGCTATAACACGTTTTTCTGATGTCAGTTAAGAAACAAAAAAGTGGCGTCGGTTGTCCTTTTAGTTGCACATCCAAGGAATAAAAATGTGTGACGTTCGGAATGCTATCTTTGAACGTTCCGTTTTATTGACAAGACCCTCCTTATGTCGTCTTAAGTGACGAGACAAAGTGTGACAGAGGGAAGCTGACAGAAGCTCTTGTTTGAGAACCGTTTCACACTTGTCTTCCTTCCCCACGGGGCTGCGCTTTGTGGCATCATAAAAAAAGCTTCCTCGTGTGGAATCCCCATTTAACAACCAAGAAGCAAGCCACCCCTTCTGATTCCATTTCCGCTTTATGGCTCAGTTGGCCTTCGCTCAAGAGCCATGGTCAAGCTAGAAAGAGGATATGCAAGGGGGAAGAATGGTGTGTGGGGAAACTGAGAGTGTGCTGATGAACACTTGGACTTGTGAATCGGTGCATGTAGTGTGCTTGAGCGTCATTAAATTGTAGACAGTAGTTAATAAGGGTCCCAAATTGAATTTGTTAAGTTGCAAACAGCAACCAAAAATGCGCGGAACGGAACGTGTTTGTCTACTGAGCCAGGTGGGAAAGCATTCATTCATTCATTCATTCATTCATTCATTCATTCATTCCTTCATTCATTCATCAATGAAATTATTTATTTGTTTGGTTATTTTAGGATTTTGGCGGAAGTTTATTTTCTTCTGGTTGTTTTAAAACTCACTCACCCACTGACGCATCCTGTATTATTTGCAGTAGTTTACTGTCTCTCACCCAAAGTCACCCGCAATTTATGGATTACCGTATTTTCCGGTGTATAAGGCGCATCGGGGTATAAGGCGCACTCCCAACGAATGGTGTATTTTCAAACTTTTTCCATATATAAGGCGCCCCGGACTATAAGGCGGACCTTCAATAAATGTTAATATACATATAGAAGTTTTCTAAATATACTATATGAATATAGAAAAAAATTCAGAATATAGGGCACACTACATTATAAGGTGCTACAGTCGAGGTTGGTGTTACGTTTTTTTTATACGTCCCAGCATGGAACGCGCAATTCTTCTTCTATAAGGTGAAAAGGGGAATGTTGACAGTAGTTGCGAGACCTGTTGTGGCTCAATATTACTTCACCTATCAGGCGCACCTACGTATAAGGTGCAGGGTTTGAAGAATTTGAAGGCTTTAGGGTGTGCCTTATACACCAAATATAAGGTAATCAAATGAAAATTCACACCTCTACTACAGTAAACTTTATGATTCTTGAAACCTGGGTGAGGGTCTGGACTGTTGTGAGGCCCATTCTAGTTGTGAGGGTATGTGAGCTGGACTGTTTCGAAAGAGGAGGACGGTGACTGAAGAGGGGGCCCTTTGGAGTGGGGGTCATGTTCAATGGCGGCTCCTTTGAGCAGAGAAGAGGGGAAGACGTCGGAAGAAAGAGGACAGAAGAAGAAGAAAAGTGAGCCACCCAGGCTTCATTACCATGTCAATCTGCAGAAAGCGAGCTGAAGTGGGAGACGCGGGCCGGCCAGAGCCCAGCAGTGGGGCCGGATCCATATGGTGCTGCCGGCTCGGGAATGAATAGTGAATAGATGGAGGAGCGCCTGGGCTCTGGAATCTGCCTCCAAGCCTTTGTGAGCAGGATGACCAAAGACAAGAGGGAGCTCCGCAGATGGCCCGGGATATAAATAGGTAGCTAGTCTATCTCTGTGCTGTCACTCTTTTTCACCCCCTCCCCATCGCACCCAACAGACACCCCCCCCCCAAAAAAAAAAAAATTCCCTTCACCCACCCACCCAGTCTCATGTGATGCCAAGTCCATGGACACCGGCGTTAAGTCTCGTGCTGTCTTTCCCCGTCATACGGCGTCACACCATCACCGCATCCTCTCGCTATTTTTTTAAATTTTTTTAACACCCCTCGGACCCTTCAATCAGAGGCCGGTGCAGGAATGTGTGCATGTGCGCACTCGAGGGAGTTGCTAAGTTCCTCCAACACGAAAGCTCAAGAAGGCATCGAGACTGAGCAGTTGTGTTTACAGTCCAAACTTGTCGCAGATGGACTTTAAAGTGAGTGATAAATCCGTGTCCAGATTGAGGGTCCTTTTGTCATTAAACTAAGCTTTAGCGCTGCTCTCCATCTGGCTGTGCATGTGTGCGCGCACGCGTGTGTGGTTGTGTACAGTGGACAAGATCCGCCAACAGAAAGACGCCGACGTCAAGCCCTTCTGTTTTTTTTAAGTATAACTAGTAAGCTGGCCTTCTGCTCCTTTTTTCTAACCCCTAACACGTCCTCTCTCTCTTTTAGATTATACAAATAAAACATAACATACTACAACAATAAGTGTAAAAACTTTGTGGTTCTAATACATCATTCATCATCATTTTTAACTCATTCACTGCCATATGCGTCCACTTCAGTGCCAGGTTTTCTGTCATTGTCACTCGAATTGCAGGACCCACAGAATATTGACTTTTAGGACTACATAAACATTCAATACATCCTTATAAACCCGAGACTCTCTTCTTTCATCAGAGTTAATCCCTAAATTATATTGGTCTGGAGTTATATGAGCTTGAAATGAGGGTGGCTGTCCTAAGTACAATGCAATGACTAATAAAGGCAAATCCAATCCAATCCAATATATACATATTGGTTTATATAGCGCTTTAACAACAACTGAAGCTAGAACAAAGCTAACATGGAAAAAAGTCAAATGCTGCCCCCTCGTCACAGAGATAAACATTGCCAGAGGTCTGACCAGCACTTTATGAGCCTCCCCACAAGAAAAATCGAAACCCGAACACATTTGGGAATGGCGCTCTACGTCATTTTACATTCCCGAATACATTTATGAATGGCAGTGAATGAGTTAATGCTGTTTGTTTGTTTTTTTGTAGTTACACACAGTGCACACTAGTTGCTGAACACGCATGTGGGTAATGTGTGACAGGGGCAGACACGGAGGTGTCTTCTGTGTGAGCACACACCACGGATAATTGTTAGTGGTGTGTGTGTTTGTGTGTGTGTGTGTGCGCGCGTGTGTGTGTGTGTGTGTGTGTGTGTGTGTGTGTGTGTGTGTGTGTGTGTGTGTGTGTGTGTGTGTGTGTGTGTGTGTGTGTGTGTGTGTGTGTGTGTGTGTGTAAGCAGTCAGTCAGTGATAAACGATAAAGTGATAAAAGTCTGGGTGACGGTGGTCCAGACCACACAGTAGACATCCATCAGTCAGGCTTTGACCACCTCTGTGGGCCTGTCTGAGTTTTTGTTGTGTTGTCTTTCATTGCATTTCAGTTAACTGCAGTGGCAAGTCGTGCATCTCAGTCCTGGGCCTTCAGTAATGCTACGTCTGAATAAATCCACAGCTGCGACTGCAAGTAAAAAGTGTGGTGTAATTTCTAGAGGATCACGTTAATCAGGAAAAAAATGCTGAAGAAAGAAATATTGTCATTATTAAAACTGTTCGAGTTTTTATCATGAATGTGTGGATTCATGATATGAGGTTAGTCCCTCTTTCACACTGCAGAGAAGATTGAACAGGATCGTGAAGCATCACTAATAACTTTCAACTGACATAATTGGAGCTATCCAATCTTCCTTAATGATGTCCTTCTATTCTTGAAAAGTCCCTCTTGAAAATGACTTTAACAGTAAATCCATAACCAAATCCATTTTTTCTCCTCCTTCAGCCGTTGTGGGTTGACAACGGTTAATAAATCAACACACCAATATATTTGCTTATGCAGCTCGCGACAGATCCAATGTGCTTGCTAGCTCTGGCCAGTATGCTCTTGTCACAAGGCTCATGATAGTATGATTGGCTAGTGACTAGCCTATGACAGTTTCCGAAAGGTGTTTGGCTCAATAACTCGAAAAATGGATTGGTTAAAGCAACAATTTGATCAACACATTTGGGGTGACATGGCCAGCAGAACTGATTGTGAAGGTGTCTCGGTAGATTTATGACCATGGTAACGAAGGATGACTGCAATGTGATTGGTTAAATGCTGGAAGCAGCACAAAAGGGGAAAATTAATGAAAGGAAGCTGAAAGACAATTTGGAATGTGTGTCTGTGATTCAGATATTTTTAGGCCAGCAGAGAAGGTCTTACAGGTCGTGACAGCTCACTAGTGGTTAACTGTTAATCTCAATGTTTGATCTTGTGAGGTTTTTGGAAAAAAAACATTTGAGGGAGTCCTTGGCCTATTTGAGTCGAAAAGCTTAACTTGAGTTCTGTTTGGAAAAAAATTGAGAATGACATTTACTGAATTAGTCATGTTGTCGCCACCCCACCCACGTAAAGAGGACATGAGGGTAGCTGGTGTGAGAGAAGAGGATACACAAAACTGGGTTAGATGGAGGCCACTGATTTGTTGTGGCGACCCCTGAAGGTAAAAACCGAAAGGAAAAGAAGTCATGTTGTCACCCATGTAATGGATGTTGCATCTTTGTGCGAAACACATGGAACTGCTTTGTGTCCAACATGTGCGATTATACTTAAAGGACAACCGACACCATTTTTTTGTTTCCTAACTGACATCAGAAAAACGTTTTATAGCATCTAAAATACCCAAAAAAGGCAGGCTGATATTTTTAGTCAAATGCAAAACACCAATAAAAAAGTGTCCAAAATCTGCAAAAAAAATGAGCTGCGAATTGGGCATTTTCAGAAAGTTCGTGACGTCACGCCAAGACGTCTTGCCTTGCTCGAGAATAAAAACAATGGCTTCAGATTCAGAGAATATGCTTTCTTGTTACGCATCCAGTTATGAATATGATTCAAATAGTTCCGGGTCATTTTGAGGGATCAAGACTGATGTGTAGCGTCACAGAAAATGCAGAAGATGGCGCCAGAGCTCCATTGGAAATGTTTTGATATTTCAGCTTGAAATTTTTGTCAGCGAATATCTGATAGTTGTCTCAGTGTAACGTACAACGATTCACCATTGCGTTATTTATGTGTTTTCCTTCTAATTTCGCCATCAACACGGATCAACACGAAGTTTTCAGACCAAACAAAGTATTGCAAAATGCATTGAGGTGATGCAAGGTATGTCCTTTCTCGCTGAGGCGCGTTCCTTCAGTGACGTAGGGTGAGGACTCGTCACCAACTCAAAAACAAGACTTCCGGAGTATTCACTGTCAGTCTTAATATGTCAGATATAGCTACTATATGCCGTGGAATCTTTGTAAAATACGCTCAGTAGAAGTCATTTGAAGCGATTTTACAAATTATGGACACAACTTGTCCGGAGAGACGTCGGTTGTCCTTTAAGACAGCCTTCCCTTGCTGAAACTGCAAAGCTTCCTCGATCACCTCAAACATTTCAATGTCTTTTGCCACTTTACAACTTTGTGTTTTGCAAGCTTCTTCCCAGCACATCTCTTGTTCTCAAATGAAGATGAAATGCAATTTATTATCGAGCCGCACTGAGAAACAAAAGGATACCCATAGTGTGTTTTATCAGCTTGTATTTATTTCTTCACTGTGTCGCAATCCATCATGATGGCGTTGGTATTGTGTGTCACACTATCCCTACTGCTTGTTAAGTGTTTAAAAAAAAACTATTTTACTGAGATTGCAGTAAAATGTCCATCTTAGAGGGAATATGCTCTCATTGTCATACGCATCGTCACCAATCTGAAACGTGAAACTATCTACCAACAGCGCGGCATCACAAGCTATTACTTTGAAGTAATGCATTCCAGCATTGGACACGATCCGCCTTCACACATCCATCTTTCAAAATTGCTACAGAAAGAGACGACACACATTTTTTCGTTCAGTGGTTTTCATTTACTATTATTTTTTCATGTATTATCATTTATTTAGAGAAGGGACCAGGCGTCCCAACATCTAATAATTCAATGTGCTATGTGTGATGTGATGTATAAAATACAATATGGCAAATAATGGACAAAATCTGAACATGCATGTGCATTTACTAGATTTCATTACTGACCATAATTTTTTCAATACATGTAAAACAATAAGAAACAATAATCTAACTGAGCAGTGGAAATGGACATATGATCAGATCAATTATGAATGTCCCACCTGTCACTCTGATATTATAAAGGTGGTAAATTATTGAGTTTATAAAGATCATCTAAAGATTGAGGAGGCGGGGGAGAATTGCAACATTGACAAAAATGGAAAATATACAACTTTTACAAGCTGCTCGTCAAATGCAACCGTCACAGCTCCGTTTGATAGCTCATAGGTCTTGATGTTGGTTACACTTCAAACTAGAATAGATTCAAACCCAAATCTGAACATGACCATAAGCATCCATGCGCAGTGTATCTCTGTTTTTGGTGTAATAACGGTGTCAAAAATATCCTGAGACTTTCCAAATGTTTGCGTTTTCAGGCTCAAAATGCTCTCATGTACATGCAGCAGATGGATGGTGAGCAACTCCTAACATCCAGCCCGTTTGACTCTGTGACTCAGTCTCCCTTTTTTGGTGGAACCCAAAGGATGCCCAACCCTGCAAAGTTCTCACACTCTTATTCCATCCAGCAGTCTGTTATGATACTGATGTGCTATTTTTATAACTTTCTTCTATTATTATCTCCACTACTGTGCACTTTCACACAGAACATAATCTGGCACTCTGCCTTTCCCACCGCTGACATAAGCACAAATAAGAATAGGGAAAAAATAATGACAGCGAGACAGAAGTTGTTTTTGTCTCTTCATCTTTTTCTTACCGCATTTCTGCATATGGTTCCCCATTCTGCCCGTCTGTCTGTCTATCTGTCCATGTGTCATTACAGTAAATCACAGGGCTCTTCGTCTTTATCTCAGCGTCCTTCTGTCCAGGGATGGCTGGAGCAGATGTTGGAGCCCAGGACAAAATGGATTTTCCCCTGTCGAAAGCAGCTTTCCTTGCCCTTCTTATTGGCGGCTCCTTGAAATGCTAATGACACCACAGTAGTGCACCGGTGGTCTGGCATAGTGATGGTGGGAATAAGAAGAGACCTTTTGACAGAGGAAGTGTACTTCACTTCATTAGGTACATCTGCACGCTAACATCTACCACAATAGAAAACAAATTTACAGACAAAGATGCAAATGTTTACACAGTCTTTCTCTTTAACCCTTCCCTGGCCAGAAGTTACCCTTTCCGGGCCAGCGGTTACCATCCATCCATCCATCCATCCATCCATCCATCCATCCATCCATCCATCCATCCATCCATCCATCCATCCATCCATCCATCCATCCATCCATCCATTTTCCAATACCCGCACTGGAGCCAATCTCAGCTGTCTTCAGGTTTTAGGCAGGGACACCCTGAACTGTTTGCCAGCTAATCGCCAGCCAAAACAATTGGTGCTTGCATTCGCACTAGGGTACCATTTGGAGTGTTTAATCAGCTTGCCATGCATGTTTTTGGAATGTGGGAGGAAAGCACAATACAGAGAGAAAACCCACACAGGCACAGGGAGAAGATTCACCCTCCACACAGGAAGGGCTGAATCGAACCATACACTGCTGCATTGTAAAGCAAACGTGCTAACCCGTCAAGCTTTGTGAATTGATGTTAAGAGGATGCAAACAGCACTCAAGAGAGAGTCAAGTGTTTTCACCACAATGACATTCATAAAAGTGAAATTCATGTACAACAACAGAAAAAAAAGTAAATATCTAGATTTTCACCAGTCTTGCCATAAAAAAATACAGCATGAGGGAGATGATCAAGGCCATCAGGTCCCTCCCCACATTTCCATTAAGGAGCCACAAAAACAACAAGAAACAATCTGGATATAGCACGAGCAGTCAATTTTTATTCCAAACTTTCTAGAAGTGTAATTGATGATCAGCCACTTTGCTTGCACTTTTTCTTTCTGTCTATCTCTCTCTCTCTCTCTCTCTCTCTCTCTCTCTCTCTCTCTCTCTCTCTCTCTCTCTCTCTCTCTCTCTCTCTCTCTCCCACACACACACACACACAGATTTATCGCTCTGAACACTCTTGTCCCTGTCAGCAGCTGGCCCACTGAATCTTGTTTGAGTTTGTGTACAACCAACTGTGTGTGTGTGTGTGTGTGTGTGTGTGTGTGTGTGTGTGTGTGTGTGTGTGTGTGTGTGTGTGTGTGTGTGTGTGTGTGTGTGTGTGTGTGTGTGTGTATGCGCGTGCGCGCGTGTGCGTGTGTGTGATAGTGTCCCAGTAAAGCCTGCCTGCTGCTGGTCTCGGCTCTGCAGTGGCGGCCAGGCCATGTGGCTACTTTAAAGCTCCTTTCTGAGAGGCCTGTGTGCTTGCTTGTTAAGGAGCTCCTCTACACTGACAGTTGGCTGTGGGAATTCCTGTGCCAGCTGTAGCCCGCACGCAGCCCTCCCTCCTTGCTCGCTCGCTCACTCCCCTTATCCCTCGTTGCTTCCTTTCCACTCGTTCTTTACCAGCTACCTCCTACTTTGCTCTCTCTCTCTCTTTCTATCTCTGGTCCCACAATCTGCATAATCTATGTAGTGAAACATCATTGCGGACCTTCTGTCTGTCCTGGCACCGGTCCGGCGGCACATGTTTTCTGCTGTATACCTGCGCACATGACTGGAAATGCACTCTGGCAAGCGCGGCGGAACCACGTGTGGCAATGATGGCTGTTTAGATGGAGTGTGGGGTGGAGGGGGGGGGGGGGGGGGGGGGGGGGCAAGGAGTTTCATGGCATTTCATTTCATTCAAGGTGTTTTACAGGAAAAGGCTGCAGGTCCTTTTTCCAGCATCGCGTTGGCACCTTTTCACGTCTGCGCGGTTATTTCTCCCTGCACAGATGCACTGTGAGGTTATGTGGTTGTCTGACTTTGGCTGACCTTTTGAGGAGAGCAGAGAGCAGGTGCACCTGTGTCCTGTTGCCCGGCTCATATACTCCCAAGGTGTCGTGGGGCACATCTGCTCCAGAGCGCTCACTTGTACACACAATGAGGGCATTTGCTTGTGTTGTCATATCTTCTATTTGCGGCGCGGGGCTCGGCCTTGCACTTTTATGGGAAAACTGTTGATGCTGTGATACTTGTACATACGCCCGATTTTAGTAGGTCCCTAAGAAACTAGTTTTTCCAAGGATGTTTTTTTTTAATTTTGTACACATCATGCAGTGGCTCGGATCAAATTAAGTGAAAATACTATGCGCCCTATTTTGGTAGACTGACGCATGTGCGCTCGCCATCAAAGCTGGATTTTAATATTCATGCTGAGCGAAGTCTAGTTTACTGTGTAAGACGAGTTGGATGGCGTCGTGTCTTACCGGGCCTTCTGGTGGACCGTGAGTGTTTTATGATACACACTTCTGGTGCACTTAACTGATTTACTGCCATGTGCAAAAATGTGTCCACTCCAGGGTTTTTGTCATTGTCACTTAAATTGCAGTACCCACAGAATATTGAGTTTTAGGACTACATAAACATTCAATACAGCATTATAAACCTGAGACTCTCTTCTTTCAACAGGAAAAGAGTTAATTCCTAAATTATGTGTCTGGAGTTACATTTAGGTTTATGTAGCGTTTTGGAATAAAGCGCTAACATGGAAAAAAGGGAAATGCTGCCCCTGATGGAAAGGAAAAAACATTGCCAGAGGACATGGCCAACGTTTTATCGGCCAAAACTCGAACAAATCCGGGAATGGAGCTCTACATCATATTTTCAAATCCTGAATAAATTTGTGAATGGCAGTGAATGAGTTAACCATTTGGTGACAAAAAATAGACGAGACTTTAGACCATGTGAAACCTGGCCTAAGTTGTGATGCGGGTGGTGTAAAATGTTTTTGGCTGATTTAATCGAGGCGCAAGCATTCATATTCTAAGCAAAACGACATTACGTCACTTTATGTACGTCACTTCCTCACTTTACATATGTCACTACCTCACTTTACATATGTCACTGCCTCACTTTCCAGACGACACTACCTCACTTTACATACAGAAATTACATGTATTGTTTGTTGTCAATTGTATGTCTTTTTTAGCCACGTTATAAGTGCCTTGCATGTCTTGCACGCTGGGTCCGAGAGGACATTAATTTCATCTGTGCTGTATGTCATGCATATTTGACAATAAAGCTGACTTGGACTTTGACTTTGACAAAAGCAAAGTTAGCATCTCAAATGGCATGTTGCTTACGTCTGAACACCAATTTCAAATTGTCACATGTAAACCACAATAAGAGTCATTATTCTTGACTTCAGATTTGAATAAATAGTTATTCATTAATTTGTTGTGCATTTTTTATTTAATATGTGGAGGAGATCAAACGTTTCAAATGGTTTCCCCAAATTCATAACAGACCTCAAGAGGGAACTACAATGTTGCCCGTAGCAAAAAATGATTTTGAAACCTATGCTGTAAATATTTACAGGAAATAATTCATTGAATACATTATCATCTTTAAAATATTTTTACTGATGAAGGCACAAAACTGTGTGCGGTTGTGTTTGCATATGGGTGGGTGTTGTCCGACACAGATGCACTAATAGGTGGAATGCTTTGTGGTATCCATTATCATGCAATCCGAGCAGTCTCTTAACTCATTCACTGCCATTCCCGAATTTATTCGGAAATTGAAAACATGATGTGGAGCGCCATTCCCGAATTTGTTCGAGTTCTGTTTTTTCTCGCAGGGGTGCAGATAAAGCACTGGTCAGCATTTTATACCTGGTTTGTAGCATTTTGTACCTTTTTTTTACAGTCTCCCCCACTTGCACCTCATATTACTCTAGACCCATATAACTTAGGAATTAACTTTTTTTCTGATGAAATCAGAGAGTCGAAGGTTTTTTTATGCTGCATTAAATGTTTATGTAGTCCTAAAACTCAATATTCTGTGGGTCTTGCAAATTAAATGAAAATGATAAAAACCCTGGCACTGGAGTGGACACATTTTTTCCCGTCTGGTAGTGAATGAGTTAAAATGCATTATTACATTATAAAATAACAACAAAAAACAGGAATAAAATTGACCTAAATTACTGGGTTATATCTAAGTCTTCACATACAGTACTATATATACTGTAATCGTGAGAGATGTACCGTACTTGTTATGCAATGTTGTCACACAAAATTGTTATTTTTTGTTAGTTTACATTTAGTGGTCATATTCTGAATACGAAGTAGTAACCGATCCACATCTTACAGCAGGGTTGTCAAAATGTTTTGTTCCGGGCCACTTCGGAGTTACGGCTTCTCTCGGAGGGCTGATGAAAAATCTCAACGCTATTTATTACCCATGACAAGTTGACATATCGGTACGGATTTCAGCAAGGATTATGAAAGTTGACACACATGATTTGCCCATAAAGTGACGTGGTGGGACTGATCTGGCCCTCAAACCTTAACTTTGACACTGTGTCTTCCAGTAAACGGTGGGACACAAAAAAATGGAGGGGTTTTATGGACCAATATATTATCAAACATATCTCAACTAAATAGGACACTCCTTTCCTGCCACCTCCCCATTCCTCCTTTTTTCCCCTCTTCCACTTCCTCTCTCGAGACAACCATGCAAGCTGGCGTCCTTTCACTCCACAGATGTCTCTGTTCCTACAGGGCTCTCGCTGTGGGGAGATGTGTTGGCAATCCTGCGAAACACACCTACAACAAACACACACACCTTCACGCCTGCTCGCTGAGACACGCAAAGTCAGGGTGTGATGCTGCTGTTAGGACTCTTCCAGTTCACAGTGTTCAAAATGCACAAGAAGACTGATCGCAACATGTGTTTGCGCGTGCGCATGTCCTCAACACATCCTGTGTGACAACCTGGTGTGGTTTAGATGCGCCACTGCTCGCAAGATGGGTGTGACAAAGTTGTTGCCATATAACTGATGATGCCATGATTAACACCTGTGTGTGTGTGTGTGTGTGTGTGTGTGTGTGTGTGTGTGTGTGTGTGTGTGTGTGTGTGTGTGTGTGTGTGTGTGTGTGTGTGTGTGTGGGCGTGCGTGCGTGCGTGCGTGCGGGCGGGCGGGCGGGCGGGCGAGCGAGTGAGTGAGTGAGTGAGTGAGTGAGTGAGTGAGTGAGTGAGTGAGTGAGTGAGTGAGTGAGTGAGTGAGTGAGTGAGTGAGTGAGTGAGTGAGACACAGTCGGTTAACTGCTCTTAGCAGTTTGAATTGGATGATAAGTTGTGCAAAGTTGGATTTGTTAACTGTCGATGAATGTGTCCAGGATGCCTGTTTAGGCAGGCATGTTGATGTTCTCTGATGTGTTCTCTTGCTGTTTGAACGGTTGTGTTTCGTTGTGTTTGTACATCCGTGCGTGTGCGGTTGTGTGTCCACAGCATGGCGGTCCATCTGTCTCCACGAGAGTAGCGTCCTGCTTTCTCTCTCTCTCCCTTCTCGGTCTCGGTCTGTCTGTCTGTCTGCCTCGTTAGCTCTCTCTCTCTCTCTTTCTCTCTCTCTCTCTCTCTCTCTCTCTCTCTCTCTCTCTCTCTCTCTCTCTCTCTCTCCCTTTCTCTCTCTCGCTCTCTTTCTCATCTCTGCCACACACATACACACACACACGCACACACACAAGTCTACCTTCTGTCTGTCTATCTGTCTGTCTGTTTGTCGACACTCATTTGTGTGTTCGTGTCCGTCTGCACACATCTCTCCACAAAGCCGGTCAAAGCCAGTCATCTGCCTTCCTTCTGTCTCTCTGTCTGCCCGTCTATTTGTCTCGCATCCAAATGGTCACAAATGATGGTGTGTGTGTGTGTGTGTGTGCGTGTGTGTGTGTGTGTGTATATATGTGTTTTGTACGTGCCATAAATAGAATAATGGTTGTGACAAAATAGCTTCCGCAAATTGGCAATGTCACACAGTCATAGGTTTCGTCCTGCCTGTCGGATCTGAAGTTTTAAAAGTTTAAACAAAAGGGACTTTTCTGTCCCGTTTGAAAAAAAAAATACGTACTCATTTTGATCACATTTTCTCAAGTAAAATGGCGGTACAATAAATTATGATACGTCTGTGTAAGCTCTCAGTCGTACAGGAGTGGTCCATCGATGAGAAGGTTTCTTCAGCCGTCATCTGTACAAAAGTGAAACCGGATCACATCTGCCAATTATTAGAAATCTGCCTTAATACTACGTATTTTCAATTTCGGGAAAAATTTTATAAACAAATCCATGGTTGTGCTATGGGCTCACCAGTTTCACCCATAGTGGCTAATCTTTACATGGAAGAGATGGAGAAACAGGCCCTCACATCCTTCCCAGGGACAAAACCTAGACACTGGTTTAGATATGTGGACGATACTTTTGTCATAATTAAGAAACAAGAAATTCAATCCTTCACAGATCATCTCAACTCTGTAGACTTCAACATTAAATTTACTCGTGAGGACATTCAAGAGAACCAACTAGCCTTCTTGGATTGTAAAGTAATTATAAAAGAGGACAGAGCGCTAAAAACAGAAGTCCTTAGGAAGGCTACGCACACTGACCAATACTTACTTTTTGACTCTAACCACCCTTTACAACATAAACTAGGAGTTATCAGAACCCTCCAGCATCGGGCTAAACTAATACCAACCAGCACTGAAGGTAGAGAAAAGGAGTCAAAACATATCAGGAGAGCACTCACTAACTGTGGGTACCCTCAGTGGTCATTCAACAAATGTCAGAAAGAAAGAATAGCGAACGAAACCAATAATTCTCAAGATTCTAAAAGGAGAGGAGTAGCAGTACCGTACATTGCAGGAGTTTCTGAAAAATTACAAAGAGTCCTTTGGCAACATAAAATTCCTACTTATTTCAAACCGATAAACACGTTAAGGCAAAAATTAGTGCATCCAAAAGATAGGCTACCAAATGAAAAACAAAGTAATGTAGT
Source organism: Hippocampus bargibanti (assembly GCF_051943395.1). NCBI lineage: Eukaryota > Metazoa > Chordata > Actinopteri > Syngnathiformes > Syngnathidae > Hippocampus > Hippocampus bargibanti. The sequence continues at coordinate 12,840,411 of NC_142742.1, read as the reverse complement.
TTATTCCATACATTGTAAGAATGAAAATTGTAAAGAGCAGTACATTGGGGAGACTCAACAAATTCTCAAAAAAAGACTTTATCAACATCGCAGGGATAATACTAGTGGGCCTCAATCGGCAGTACATTTGCACCTAAAAGCTACTAACCACTCATTTGACGACAATGAGGTTAAAATCTTAGCGAAAGAACATAGATGGTTTGAAAGGGGGGTAAAAGAGGCGATTCTTATAAAACAACAATATCCTTCATTAAACCGGTCTGGTGGTGTGAGGTTCAATTTGGATCGTTCATACAATAGCCTGCTCAGACAAAACAGGTTAGGCAACTTTCGCAATGCTGATGAGGGTCGTTATGCTGATGAGGTGATACCGGGGGGAGTGGGTGTAATAGGCCAATCGTTAGTCAGGAATGTAGGAACAATCAGTGGGGCCACAGGGAGGGGTCCCGCGCCTCCCCCAACCTGAGAGTAGGGACCTATCATAGCTGTGTCCGGCGCCACCAGGTCTGGACATTAGGGATATATAAATGGGGCCAATACGACCAGTCAGACTTTAGTTCGCTGACGAAGCCTCTTGGATAGGAGGCGAAACGTCCGAAACCTTCAATAAATTATGATGATAAAAAAGGCCATTCCACTATTTCTCGCACTATAAGGTGCCCTGAAAAGCATTCAAACACCGACAGTTATGATACGATGCGCCTTATATTGTATTTTCTGGTACATAAGGCGCACCGGAGTATAAGGCACACCCCCAATAAATGGTGTATTTTAAAACTTCAAGGAGTGAAAAAGGTTTATATATATATATATATATATATACTGTACGCTCAGTGGCAGGGTTCTAACAGCAGAGCAGACCCTCCAAGGCTGGAAACTGAAAGATACTGGAAAGGCATATGGGAGAAGGAGGTCGCACATAACAGCAGTGCACAATGGCTGGTGACTCTGAAAGAGGAGCACAGCAACCTCCCTGAACAGAACCCAGTTACCATCACAGCGGCAGATATACAAGGAAAAGTCTCAGGTATGAAAAACTGGACGGCACCAGGCCCGGATATGGTCCACACCTACTGGCTAAAGAAACTCACAGCTCTCCACGAGCGCCTAGCAGCACAAATGAACCAGCTGCTGATGGATGGGACTCACCCAGGATGGCTAACCGAAGGGCGAACAATCCTGATCATGAAGGATTCCTCAAAGGGTGCAGTTCCTTCCAACTATCGGCCAATAACCTGTCTCTCCACAACATGGAAGCTCATGTCAGGCATCATTGCGGCTAAGATAAGTGGACACATGGATCAATACATGAGCAAAGCACAGAAAGGCATTAGTAGAGATACTAGAGGTGCCAAACATCAGCTGCTGGTTGACAGAACAGTCGCTCAAGACTGCAGGTCCCGACATACCAACCTGTGCACAGCCTGGATTGATTACAAGAAAGCATATGACTCGATGCCACACACATGGATCAATGAATGCTTGGAGTTGTATAAGGTCAACAGGACCCTGAGAGCCTTCGTTGCAAACTCGATGAGGATGTGGAAAACCACACTTGAAGCCAATGGCAAGCCACTAACGCAAGTGTCCATCAAATGTGGCATATACCAAGGTGATGCACTCTCCCCACTGCTGTTCTGCATAGGACTGAACCCCCTCAGCCAGATAATCGCCAAGACAGGCTATGGATACCGCCTCAGAAATGGAGCTACGATCAGTCACCTCCTCTACATGGATGACATCAAGCTGTATGCTAAGAGCGAAAGGGACATAGACTCCCTGATCCACACAACCAGGATCTACAGCAGTGATATCGGAATGTCATTCGGGCTGGAGAAATGTAGTCGGATGGTGACTAAGAGGGGCAAGGTAGTTCACACTGAAGGGGTCTCACTCCCTGAAGGAACAATAGCAGACATTGAAAACAGCTACAAGTACCTCGGTATACCACAGGCCAATGGCAACCTCGAATTAGCAACAAGGAAAGCGGCTACGACCAAATACCTCCAGCGGGTGAGGCAAGTCCTCAGAAGCCAGCTCAATGGCAAGAACAAGACCCGGGCAATAAACAGCTATGCCCTGCCAGTGATCAGATACCCTGCAGGAATAATAAGGTGGCCAAAGGAAGAGATTCAGACCACGGATGTTAAGACCCGAAAACTCCTCACCATGCACGGAGGGTTCCATCCCAAGTCCAGCACCCCGAGACTGTACACAAGCCGTAAGGAAGGAGGCCGGGGACTAGTGAGTGTGAGAGCCACTGTCCAGGATGAAACATCCAAGCTCCATGAATACATCAAAGAGAAGGCTCCAACGGATGATGTACTCAGAGAATGTCTCAGTCAATGGGGAACAGAGGATGAGGTGCTGGAAGAGGGACAATCATGGGAGGAAAAGCCCCTACACGGGATGTACCACCGAACCATAGCAGAAGTGGCTGATCTCAAGAAGTCCGATCAGTGGCTAGAGAGGGCTGGCCTAAAGGACAGCACAGAGGCACTCATCCTGGCTGCCCAAGAGCAGGCCCTGAACACCAGAGCCATAGAGGCAGGGATATACCACACCAGACAAGACCCAAGGTGTAGGTTGTGCAAAGAGGCACCTGAGACAATCCAACACGTAACTGCAGGGTGTAAGATGCTGGCAGGGAAAGCCTACATGGAGCGCCATAACCAGGTGGCTGGCATAGTCTACCGAAACATCTGTGCGGAGTATGGACTGGAAACCCCAAGGTCAAAATGGGAAACACCTCCCAAGGTGGTGGAGAATGACCGAGCAAAGATCCTGTGGGACTTCCAGATACAGACCGACAAGATGGTAATGGCCAACCAACCAGATATCGTGGTCATAGATAAAGGGGAAAGGAAAGCCGTTGTCGTGGATGTAGCGGTCCCGAGTGATGGGAACATCAGAAAGAAGGAACATGAGAAAATCGAGAAATACCAAGGGCTCAGAGAGGAGCTGGAGAGAGCCTGGAAGGTAAAGGTGACAGTCGTGCCTGTGGTGGTCGGAGCACTCGGGGCAGTGACCCCCAAACTCGATGAGTGGTTGCAACAGATCCCGGGAACAACATCGGATATCTCGGTCCAGAAAAGCGCAGTGCTGGGAACAGCACGGATACTGCGCAGAACCCTCAAGCTTCCTGGCCTCTGGTAGAGGACCCGAGCTGAAATGGGGACAGACACCACCCATGGTGGGTGAGACGAGGATTTTTTATATATATATATATATATATATATATATATATATATATATATATATATATATATATATATATATATATATATATATATATATATAGATGAGAAGGTTTCTTCAGCCGTCATCTGTACAAATTTGAAGGTTTCGGACGTTTCGCCTCCTATCCAAGAGGCTTCGTCAGCGAACTAAAGTCTGACTGGTCGTATCGGCCCTATTTATATATCCCTAATGTCCAGACATGGTGGCGCCGGACCCAGCTATGATAGGTCCCTATTCTCAGGTTGGGGGGGCAGAGGACCCCTCCCTGTGGCCCCACCGATTGTTCCTACATTCCTGACTAACGACTGGCCTATTACCCTCACTCCCACCAAAATTATATATATATATATATATATATATAATTTTGTGTATATATATAATTTTGTGTATATATATATATATATATATATATATATATAATAAAATATATATCAAGTCAAAATATATATATATATATATATAAAAAAATATATAAATATATATATATATATATATATATATATATGTAAAACGTTTTCCAAATATTTGGATTGGATAATTGGTTGAAAAGGTAGCATTTCAGTTTTGTAAGGACCTCTATATATTTTGTAAGTACATGGATACTTTTTTTTGACATGCCATATTTTCTGGTGTATGAAGCAGACCAGAGTATTAGGCGCACCCCAATGAATGGTGTATTTTCAAATATTTTCCAAAGATAAGGCACACCTTCAAAGAATGAAAAACATTTTCCAAGAATAATTTATAAATATACAAATGTTTTCCAACTATAAGGCACACCACATTATAAGGCACTAGAGTACAGCCTGAGGTTATGTACTACTCCTTTTACAAGGGTAAATGGAGTCGGTGGCTGCTGACCGTAGTTGCGAGACTGTTGTGGCTCAATATTACTTCACATATAGGGCGCACCTGCGTGTAGGGCGCAGGGTCATCTTTTGATGAAACTGAAGGCTCTTGGGTGTGCCTTATCCACTGGAAAATACGGTATATGAATCAATATTCTGATATCTTTGATTTTCTATTTTATGTATGTTCTGTAAAGTGTATTGTTGGAGCGGCAGTGTAATAATTTCATGCTTTTTTTCTTGCCCCAAAAAGCCAAGCATGGTAACATATATTGGTTGCAGTCCTAATTGGCTTAAATTTGTCTCAGGACACAAGTCAAGAAGGATGCTTACAACCACGTTTGCTTTGCACGGACATGCTGACCGATCGCTCTCACCGGTCGATTACCTAGCGGACGCTTACTTGCTGGCGAGCAGCCACACCCAGTGCATACGCTTGCGTGTGTGTAAGCATAACATTTGTATGTGTGGGTGTGTGTCCGAGGGGGACATTGATTTCAGCTATTTCTGCTTTGCCACATGACAGATGCAGCCTGTTCGCAGCAGAAACGTCAATGCCCACACCTGCTTGGCTGCTCCACATGAGCCATCACGTGTTTGTTTGTCAGTGGCAGTCGAACATGCTCTGATACGAATGCTTCATCAGATATTCTGCTTCTACAAAGATATTAGGAATTGATGCTTGTTGAAGCGTATTGTATCATTCAACCGTTTTCCGTAGCGCTTGTGCTCAATCGGGTGATATTTTTTGAATGTGAGTTGTCTGCAAGCACTTTTTGTTTGTCATTTTTCCTGGCTATGTTTACCAGCGACCTAATTTGTACTTTGTTGGTTTCAGGCTTTCTGTCATAAACGTTTTTTCTGTTCCTTTTTGTCTCTGTCTACCTTTGTGAGAATTCACCCCTGTTTCGGATTACCGTATTTTCCGGTGTATAAGGCACACCTAAAGTTGTGATTTCCTTCCAAATATAACCCTGCGCCTAATATGCAGGTGCACCTTATATTTGGAGTAATGTTGAGTCAAACCAGGTCTTGCAGCAACTGTCAGCGACGACTGACTCAATTTCCCCTTATAGAAGAAGTACAGCGTAACCCCCGCCTGTACTGTAGTGCCTTATAATGTGGTGTGCCTTATATTTGGTAAAGTTTTATGTATTTATATTGTATTTGAAAACGTTTTTCATTCATTGAAGGTGCGCCTTATATATGGAAAAGGTTTGAAAAAACACCATTCATTGGGGGTGTACCTTTATACTCCGGCACGCCTTATACACCTGAAAATACAGTATTCCACAGAGAGAGCTTACACAGATGTAAACATAAGTGTAAATGAAAAACAACCATGTTGATCTTTTTTTAAGCATGAAGGAACGAGAAAGAGATGCATTTGCAATGCAGACAGTTCAGCATCATAAGATTGTTTCAAATGATTCAAATAAATAAATCAAAACAAACCAGAAACATGTTGGGAGCGTGCTTGACGCTTGCAGGTAGCATTTGTCAACTAATACGTTATAAATGATCGTAATGGCCATCTGTTCGCCTATAGGGAGCTCCTAGCCAGCTCGGATTTGGCACGGTGAGCCGCGCCTCCACAGACCCTCCTTTGAGTGTCGGGCGTTTAGAATTCAGCCACCTTGTGCTTGGGCATTTGCTAAATTCAGACCTGACACTCTGACAGCAGATGCTCAAAGCTAGACTTCAAGTGGAGCTTTCTTCCCCCCCCTCCTCACGAGCAGCATGGCGTACAACGAGCTACTGTCAAATGGTACTTCCTCCGCCGTGAACGATTAATAGCAGCAAATTAGGACTGGTGGCTGATGCACAGGGATAAAAAATCCAAACCCGCACCGAGGAATTTGTTGTGTAAATATAATTTGAAAAAAAGCACTGGACCTCGGGAATGAGGCAAACCTGGGGCTGTGATTGAGTGTTGGTGGACTTCTTTAGCCATGGTAACCTTGGCCTCTCCATTTGTGTGTTTGTGTGTGTGTATGCGAGTGTGTGTTCATGTGTGCGCGTGTATGGCGGCTCTGGTCTTAGCCCTGTGGCAGGTGTCTCATCCCTGCACAGTGTTTGCAGTCTGGCCCCTCTAAGCACTGGAGCCTGTCTCAGGCAGATTACAGACACGCACATATAAACACACACACACACACACACACACACACACACACACACACACACACATGCAAGCAGATGGGTGCAGACCTCATCACCCAACAAGCACACATAGCAAGGACTGGCCAGATGAATGCACTGGATGTGTATGGAAAGCCATATGCCCATCTATTCCATAGGGTGGGGACTCCGCTTAAGGTCGATGTAGGAGTGTGCTCTTTGTCCTCAATAGTAAGACAATTTAGTGCATGCCTAGAACCGGGTCTTATTATGAACATTTGTTTACCACTATGAGTGCCATTTTTGGCCAGCTCATATAATATACGATAGTGTACCAACCTACACTATACTAGTGTAGTTAATGTAGCATGTAGCTTTTTTTTTAATGTCAAGGGCTTTGAACAATGTCCCAAGGGGCTTTTTCATTCGCATTTTAGAAAGACAAATGAACCTGATGCATATTTTTTTAATATACTTCTTATTATTTTTATTAAGTTGTGTGCCTTGACACATGATCTCAGGCAGGGGTGGGCAATCGAAGTCCTGGAGGGCCACTGTCCTACATGTTTTCCAAAGCTCACGCTTGTAACATACCTGATTCCAATGTAGATGTTCAATGTCATTGCTGCACAGCTCTGGGGCGATTGTGCTGTTTTGCGCCTGTAATGGGCAGTGTTTTCATAGCCCCGCTTTGTTCAACAGAAAGGTCGGTGCTTTTGGACAGTCTACGATGAGAAGAAATGAGCGTCAGTGCAGAGCGCCGATGCATATGTGGAACTGCCGCGGCTTGGAATTGAAACGGATTTACGTGGGACAGGAGATATGAGACAGTCTCTTTTTGTCAATGGATGTTACAGTATCATGTTTGCTTTAAAAACCTAGCTTGTAGCAGACGTGCACATTTCACCATGACGTCCATTGGTGAAAAGGACGTTTTGATCCTCTCCTCTTTCATCTAGAATTGCTTTATACAAGGGTGCAGAAAGTGCTTGGATTGAATGACTGTCTGTGTCTTTGTGTTGTCATATTATTTGTTATTAAAAAATACATTTTGACTTTAATATGGCGCCGTGAAAGTGGCTGCCTTGACAGCAGCTCCTATATTTTGCTTTTTTAGTTATTTTCCTTTCCTCTTCCTGTCATCACTTTGCTGCTGTGAAATGTACATTTCTCCGGGATGAGACTAAAGGCTAATCTAATGTAATCTAATATCATGCTTCCACGGCGCTTGCTGATGATCTGATCATTAGAATCTGATGTTTTGCAACATTGAGATATGGAAAACATGCAGGATAGTGGCCCTCCAGGACTTAGATTGACCACCGCTAATCTAAGGGTTTTACAAGTATGTCAACTAGTGCGCAAATATCGGAGAGAACAGTTTTGCTTGACTAATTTTGCTTGTCTACGAGTTGGGCCTGAAGGGTTTCTCGTGCAGCACACAGTAGGTAGCTAGTGAGGTTTAATAGCATAGGCAAGAAGAACAAGACTAGGAGGTTAAAATAGATTTTAGTTTGACACAGTTATTTAAACAACTCAATTATTTGACTGGACTGGTCAAAGTCTGGACCTGAAGCTGGCTATGGAATAAAAAAAAACTTTCCATGTAATCAATCATCTGTCACGCATGAGCCGCATCACCGTCATGTGCGCCAGTACCAACAGCAGCGCTAAAGACATTAGCGGGTTAACCCGGTCATCCTGCTGCCCACGGGTGAGGAGAAGCATATCCCACATGTGGCCCATTATCAAGGACAAGCCTGCCCGAGATAATGTGCTCCTCTCCTCAGGTTGGCTCACTTTAAAGGTGTGGGGATGCCAGCGATACGACACTGCAGAAGAGAGCTTGCGTGCGGTTGCCATAAAATGCAACAACATGCTAAATGTCAAGATGCCCCAGGCGAACAATGCGGGGCCTTTGGTGACTGACACATGGAACACAAACTCTTTTAAATCTAAGGGTAAAATGTATACTTTTTTTGTCGTAAAGGATTAGATTTGATTGATTTAGCCTTTATTAGTCTCGCAATGGAGAAATTTACGTTTCTCAGCAGCAAAGTGATGGAAGGAAGAGAAAAGGAAAGAAAGAAGTAGAAAAAAACAAAATACCAGTCAAAAACAGTGCTGGCATATTCGTGCTGCCGAAAAGGTGCAACCGCTCAGCCCAGTCTCCTCCTTGATGAATGTCGTGGCCAAAAATGCTGAAAAACAATCCGTAAGCCTTCCACATGATGTACAACAACACAACGTGACGAAAGAAAACACAAAAGCAATAAAACACAGTAAGGCACGTGACAGCACTTGCTGACGCCCACCTACTTGGGACCAATTTGGACTTCCTAATGCATAGGATCAAATTATGGTTCATTTACCCTGTTGGCCTGTAACATAATTGTTAGTCACTCCCCCAACCCCTCCCAGTAAAAGCAGATGTCTGCAAATATACTGATTAATCACAAATATAATCACTACTCATATTTACATAGTATTGTATTTCAATTACAATGAAACCAAATTACTAAATGGAGTGAAATTTTATTGAGGTTTAAAATGGGGGTGAGGGGTGGATTCCTGTTGTTAATCCTCCTGTGTGAAATCCCCTACCACCTCTGTAAATGGAAAGTCATTGTTATTCATACCATCCACAGTCACTTATTCATTAGATAAAATGAATACAGTATCCACTACCTTGGTGAACACACGCATAAGAGAGTGCCATGCAGCAGGATCAAGTCGAAGTAAAAAACAAAAAAGCAACAAAAAACAACAACAAAAACATTGTTTTATTTTTTTATGAGTTCAATTAGATCGATAATGGAAAATTTTGTATTGAAAATTCGCTTGTAGTGTACTTACAGGTATACCTCATGCACTGATACACAATACATTTGTGTTCACGAACATCCAGTGAGAACCAATAACTTTTGGTGTCTACATGCCTCTGCGTGGGTGTGCGTATGTGAGTGCGCAGAGGTTGTGGGTTCAATCCCGCATCTGGCCTTCCTGTGTGAAGTTTTCATGTTCTCCCTGTGCCTCCATGGTTTTTCTTTAGGTACACCGTTTTCCTCCCACAATGCAAAAACCAACATGGCGTCTTAACAAAACACTTTATATTTTCCCGAATTGTAAGTGTGAGGTTGCTCATCTATACCCTATTGCGGTCAGTTCAGGGTATCCCATGACTATTGTCCAAAGACAGTGTTATGCACCAGCGACCCATGTGAACGAGTTGGGTAGGGGTTTAAAAAAATCTCAATACAAAAAACAAACACACACAATATCTAATCTTTGCTAGGTTCTGTGCTGGTTTATTGCTTTTATTTTCACTACTTCAACACATTTCGACCTATGCCATGGAGTAAATGTAGACATTGGTGCATAGAAGCACCAGCGTGTGTTTGGTGCAGCTGCTGTTTGATTCTTCCTTGCGACCATGGGCTGCTGAGCCCCAAATGTGAAGAAGAAAGTGCCACCTTTAATGCTGATAGATGAGACCACGTGTGCATGTGCACGTGTGTTTTAGAATGTTTGGACCCCGATCAGAAATGATGTCACAATTTTGCAATTAAGAACTGAAATGTAATTTTCGGTTTTATTTGCAAAATGTTTCTTGCCATTTATTCATAAATAGCACCGTTCTTTTCAGGTGGCAAAGATGTAACTCTAAATTCTCACAAATTGGACGGTGAAATATATCACTTCCTGCCACTAAAGCAATTGTAAAGTCATATATAATTACAATAGATATTGGATTGGATTGGATTTGCCTTTATTAATCTCACAGTGGATAAATTTACATTTCACAGCAGCAACGTGATGAAAGGAATGAAAGTAGAAAAACAAAATACATGAGCTGCTGGAAAGGCAGCCACTCTCGCGGCGCCGTCTTGAAGTCAAAAGAATAAAAAAAACTAAATAACAAATACGTCTGTGTAAGTTCTCAGTCATACAGGAGTGGTCCATCGATGAGAAGGTTTCTTCAGCCGTCATCTGTACATTCTGTACCCTCTTTGTTATGTGAAGCAGTTCTAGATGAAAGAGGAGAGGAGAGAGAGAGGGGAGATATTCACATATTTATTGTACATATGACGGCTGAAGAAACCTTCTCATCGATAAATAACAAATAATATGACAGCGCCAAGACACAGAGAGTCATTCATTCTTAAGCACATTCTGTACCCTCATTGTTACATGAAGCAGTTCTAGATGAAAGAGGAGAGGAGAGAGAGAGAGGAGATATTCACATATTTATTGGACCAACTACTAATACTAAAAGTGGTTCAATGTCAATTTGTTTCATTCAATTGTCATCCATGTTTACTTTATTCTGGTTTTTTTGTATTTCAAACGGTTGCGATTTTTCATAATAATTACATTTTTGCAATGAAGCCATTTTCTATTTGTGTTGCATCGACATTTCCATGTCATTTATGAGTAGACACTTGAAGCAAGTTTGCGTGGCAGTTTGGACCCCCGGAATGAGGGATTGACAATTTAAATGCTGGAAGGGACCATCAATTTTCATCAGCGTGACTGTGTGAGGGGGACAAACAGAACCGCAGGCTTTTTTCCTGACCAGAGGATAAGACTAAATGTCATTTTAACTCATTCACTGCCAGACATGCAAAAATGTATCCACTCCAGTGCCAGGGTGCCAGTGTTTTTATCATTGTCACTCGAATTCTCGGACCCACAGAAGATTGAGTTTTAGGACTACATAAACTTTCAATACAGCATTATAAACCTGAGACTCTCTTCTTTCACCAGAGTTAATTCCTAAATTATATGTGTCTGGAGTTATATGAGCTTGAAGTGAGGGTGACTGTCCAAAATACAATGCAATGCATTCACATGGGTTTATATAGCGCTTTAACAACAGCTGGAGCGGGAACAAAGCGCTAACATAAAAAAGGGAAATGTTGCCCTTTTGTGAAAAGGAAAAAACATTACCTGGTACCTTTATTGGCACCCAAAGGAAGAAAATAAACAAACCAAACTAATTCGGGAATGGCGCTCTATGTCATATTTTCAATTCCCAAATACATTTGTGATGTCAGTGACTGAGTGAAATATAGACAAAATATATGCAAACTGTACATCAAAGTACCTTAGTATATTTCATTTTTTTAAATATTTTTAAGACTTTTGTAAAACATTCAGCCTTCAACAAAAAAAAGGTTTTAGCTAGCAAAGAGGATACTCAACTGTTGAACATCAAAACAACATCTGTATGTTCATGTCATACTTTATTGTGACAGAGGAAATATCCTTCTTCAGGAGAGAGAGGAGTAGTCGCCGCCATCAAAAGAGTAATTTTTGCATTCAGTTTGAAAATCACTATTTTCAAAATACTGTACTGATAGCTACTGATCGGCTACTATTTTGTGAATTAATAAAGAAGTAGAATAAAGAAAATATGTTTTACGTTATAATACAAGGCGATATAATACTCAGTGCAAGTGCCATTAAGCCATGTCTACCATGTTGTATGGTCAATGGTGATAAGACAACTTAAAGCTACGTTGTGGGAGCCTGACATTCATATGGGGTAGGGGCCAGGGGGGGCTACCCCCTGAAGACTTTACTCCCACATACAATTTATCCCCACTTTTGTATGTTTTGTGTGTAAACATCACCCAAATGCAGATAAAGATCAAATATTTTTTTTTGCATGAAAAAAGAAATTTACAATTATTGTAGCATTGTTTTGATACTCGCATTATGTTTGGTTGTAGCCCTGAGTGAGATAATTCTTTCTCATTGCCTTCTTAGCCCAGTGGACAGATGATGTCGTTGCTGGCGCGTTGCCATGGCGATGTCTGACTTCAGCCGTCACACGACTGATATTGCTGACGTGCAGCATGGTGCAGCAGCCTCCATTAGGACTCGTGTGTGTTTATATTGTTTGAAGCTTCATGCCTGTCGTGTCACATCACTGTCACTTGCCGCTATTTGTACTTGAGATTGGACATGGTTTGTTTCTTCTTACATTGTTCCACACCACCTACCTCTCTTGTGCGTGTGTGTCTGTGTGTGCGTGTATTCTTATATATATGTTGAGTCAAATTAGTTTTCAGCTTCACCGCTTTTGTGTGTTAAATGACTTTGAAAGACGATGTAATTTCTCAAGATTGGGACAAATTGTGCCTTGTGTATTATTTGTCGGTGTGTGGACGTGTGAGAGAGCCAGCAGCTGTACGACATCCATACTCTCAGCGGTTCTTTTCCGGTACAAATGCTCAAGAATGAAGCACACTTGAGAAAGCATGGAGAACTTTGTGACATGGAGTGGAACCTTGACGTTCAACACTTCACTCCATTCCATTTCTATTCTGTTATTGTCGCTATTGTTCAGATTTTAGCCATATTGCAAGAGTCGCATGGACAGATGTGTGCAGTGCTTTTGATACCATGGATTTTTTTTCCAGACTTGGTCCTTGTGCTATTGAAAAAAATTATGAATGTTAACGAAAAAAAAGTTAACTTCTGTCAAATTTGTATTTATGTGGGACAAACGAAAGCAATTATTATTGAAGACTAAGGCAGCCTTGTTGTCGAGTGCTTAGCATGCTGACTTTACAGTGCATAGGTCGTGAGTTTAAGACCCAGTCCGGCCTCCCTCTGTGGAATTTGCATGTTCACCCCGGGCCCAGGTTAAGAACCAATGCTCTAAATTGTCCCGACGTGTGAGTGTGAGCGCAGATA